>NW_023416314.1:21829417-22078927 GCF_014108235.1 Myotis myotis | reverse complement strand
TTAGTTGTCAAACAATCTGAGTGACTGTCCACAGATACACCAAAGCTTAAAAAAACAAAACAAACAAAAAAACAAGAGAGAAGACATTACTCCCTCATTCTCAGGAATCTAAAACATCCCTGAGAACCCGGGAATCCTCTGCTTACATTGCAGCCATGGTGTCTAATGAGCCAAGTGGGACAATCATGACCTTCCACCCAACCATGGAAGAATTTAAAGATTTCAACAAATATATTGGTTACATGGAATCCCAAGGTGCCCACCGAGCTGGCCTGGTGAAGGTCATTCCACCCAAGGAATGGAAAGCCAGACAGTCCTACGATGATATCAATGACATGGTGATAGCCACTCCCCTCCAGCAGGTGGCGTCTGGGCGAGCAGGTGTGTTCATTCAATACCACAAAAAGAAGAGGGCTATGACAGTGGGCGAGTATCACCTGTTGGCAAACAGTGCACAGTATCAGACTCCACCACACTTGGACTTTGAGGATCTGGAGCGGAAATACTGGAAAACGCGCCTGTACGACTCGCCCATATATGGCGCTGACATCAGTGGCTCCTTATTTGATGCCAACACTAAACAATGGAACCTTGGCCACCTGGGAACCATCCAGGACCTGCTGGAGCAGGAGTGTGGGGTTGTCATCGAAGGCGTCAACACCCCCTACCTGTACATTGGCATGTGGAAGACCACCTTCGCTTGGCACACGGAGGACATGGACCTTTACAGCATCAGCTACCTGCACTTCGGGGAGCCCAAAACGTGGTACGCGGTGCCCCCACATCACGGCCAGTGCCTGGAGCGCCTGGCCAGGGACCTTTTCCCGGGCAGCTCTCGGGGCTGCCAGGCCTTCCTGCGGCACAAGGTGGCCCTCATCTCGCCCACTGTCCTCAAGGAGAACGGGGTCCCATTCAGTCGCATCACTCAGGAGGCTGGAGAGTTCATGGTGACCTTTCCCTATGGCTACCACGCTGGCTTCAACCATGGCTTCAACTGTGCGGAGGCCATCAACTTTGCCACCCCGCGATGGATCGACTATGGCAAAGTGGCCTCTCAGTGCAGCTGCGGGGAGGCCCGGGTGAGCTTTTCCATGGACGTGTTCGTGCGCCTCCTGCAGCCCGAGCGCTATGAGCTGTGGAAACGAGGGCAGGACCAGAGTGTTGTGGACCACGTGGAGCTGGGCCTGAGGCACCTCCAGCCCCGTCGGGCCACGCACACCCCTGGATCAGTGGGCACGGGCCGTGAGTCTCACTGCCACTGTGGCAGCGGAGCACTTGTGCGCCAGCCATGCCTGCGCCCCCCGCTAGGCCAGGGTTCTGCCTCTGCTGCCCATCCTGCAGCTGCCGTGGCCTTCAGCTCCTCAAAGCCCGACCCATCCTCACAGCCAACCCCGGGCCCAACTGCCCAGGATCACCAGCCAACTGGCACACGTGGTCCTGAGAGTGGTCGTGGTCCTCCGGAACAGGGTACTCAAGAGTCCATTGTTCAGGTCCCAGCTAAGAGGCGCCGCCTAGTGGGCGCAGTGCGCACAGCTCCGGATCCCAAAGCCCAGCCTGTGCCTGAGGACAAACCCTCCATGGACAGCCCAGCACTGCTGGTCCCAGCATCCTAAGGTAGCTTTTGGGTGCTGCTGTGCTCCAGTCCCCGAAGCCCAGGGGATGTCTGCTTTTGTTCTCCATGTTCTTTTTTTAAAAAAATTAAATCTTTATTGTTCAGATTATTACAGTTGTTCCTCTTTTTTCCCCCCATAGCTCCCCTCCACCTGGTTCCCACGCCCTCTCCGCCTTCACCCCCTCCCCCCACTGTCCTCATCCATAGGTGCACGATTTTTGTCCAGTCTCTTCCCGCATCCCCTACACCCCTTTCCCCCCAAGAATAGTCAGTCCACTCCCTTTCTATGCCCCTGATTCTATTATAATCACCAGTTTATTCTGTTCATCAGATTATTTATTCACTTGATTTTTAGATTCACTTGTTGATAGATGTGTATTTGTTGTTCATAATTTGTATCTTTACCTTTTTTTTCTTCTTCCTTTTCTTAAAGGATACCTTTCAGCATTTCATATAATACTGGTTTAGTGGTGATGAACTCCTTTAGCTTTTTCTTATCTGTGAAGCTCTTTATCTGACCTTCAATTCTGAATGATAGCTTTGCTGGATAAAATAATCTTGGTTATAGGTTCTTGCTATTCATCACTTGGAATATTTCTTGCCACTCCCTTCTGGCCTGCATAGTTTCTGTTGAGAAATCAGCTGACAGTTGTATGGGTACTCCCTTGTAGGTAACTGACTGTCTTTCTCTTGCTGCTTTTAAGATTCTCTCCTTGTCTTTTGCTCTTGGCATTTTAATTATGATGTGTCTTGGTATGGTCCTCTTTGGATTCCTTTTGTTTGGGGTTCTCGGCACTTCCTGGACTTGGAAGCCTATTTCTTTCATCAGGTAAGGGAAGTTTTCTGTGATTATTTCTTCAAATAGGTTTTCAATATCTTGCCCTCTCTCTTCTTCTGGCACCCCTATAATTTGGATGTTGGTATGCTTGAAGCTGTCCCAGAGGTTCCTTTGTATTTTTGGATTCTTTTTTCATTTTGCTTTTCTGGTTGGGTGATTTTTGCTTCTTGGCATTTCAAATCTTTGACTTGATTCTTGCGATCACCTAGTCTGCTGTTGGAACTCTGCATAATATCCTTTATTGCAGTAAGTGTATGCTTAATTTCTAGTTGGTCCTTTTTCATAACCTCAAGGGTCTCACTAGATTTATTGAGGGTCTCATTACATTTATCGGCGGTCTCACCAGACTTTTTGAAGGACTTACTAAATTTATCAGCGGTTTCTAGAAAGTTCTTGAAAAACCTTAAAAGTGTGGTTTTGAACTCTATATCCAGTAGTTTGCTTTCCTCTATTTCTGTCATTTCTGACCTGTTTCTTTGTCTCCGCATTTTTTATGTTTCCCTGTGTTGGTAGAGTGGCTTTGTGTGCTAGGTGTCCTATAAGGCCCAGTGGCTCAGCCTCCCCAATTACCTGAGTTGGACACTCTTGGCGCACCCCTTTGTGGGCTTTGTGCATAGTCTTGTTGTAGTTAAGCCTTGATTGTTGTAGGTATCACTGGGAGGAATTGACCTCCAGGACAATTGGCTGTGAGAGTCAGCTGTGTCTACAGTGGGAGAGCTTCTGTGCTGAAGACGCCCTTATGAGGCAAGACTTGCTTCAGTGGGGCTTTGGTGCTCACTTAGTCTGCCCCCTGAGTGTGTCCCTTATGGATTTGAGGAGTTGTAATTGGATGGTCCTGCTCTGACCACTGGTACACTGGCTCTTGGATCTCTAAGGAGGTGCTAATTTAGCCTCTGCCTGAGGCTACACAGCAGGAGCTACGAAGAGATCTGCAGATTCCCCTTCCTTGTTTGGGGTTTGGCGGTGCCCAAATGAGGCCCAGCTGTGAAGCAATGCAAGCTGCTGTGGGGCCTTGGGCCTTCTCCTGGAATGTCTGGGTCTGTCTGGCCCAGCTGCAGTTTGTTAGGTAATTTTCAGATTGCAAAGGGCCAGGACATTCATATGCAAAAGTCTCTGCCACAGCTTTGGTAGGGCAGGGTCTCAGGGAATCAACAGGGCAGAGCAAGCAGCTATGGCTGATCCTCAGCCCTGCCCTAATAGGCCCCGCATCTCAGTGTCCCGGTAATCTCTGCAAGCACCTTTGAGAGAAAGCCGCCCTCGAGTTCCGAGTTCTTCCCACTGCCAGATAGTCCAGTTTCTCCCTGTATGAGTCTGGGTCCCCAGGGAGTCACCCAGAACTGGAGTTCAGAGCAGTCGGGGGCTTGTGACTCCCTCCTGATACAAAAAGACAGCTGCATCCTCTGTTGCCAGCCCTTGCCGCGTGAGTGTCCATACATCTGCACTTCCGCACCTCCTCTGAGTCTCAGTGTGCTTTTCTCTTTACTTCTAGTTGTAGAATTTCCACTCAGCCAGCCAACCTGAGGTTCTGGATGATGTCCATTTTGTCTCTTAGTTGTATTTTTGAATTTGTTGTGGGAGGCAGCAATTTCTGGTGTTTACCTATGCCGCCATCTTGGTTTCTCCCTCCATGTTCTTTTGTGTGGCGATTCATTGAACCTAGCCACATTTACATCTCAAAGCTGTGAGAAAGTTTGTAAGTCACTGGTCTTGCATGAGAGTTCCCCTGTTCTTGCCTCTGGACAGGCTGAGTCCCTGGCATTTAACAAGTTCGCCATAGTTTATTCTTCCTCCCAAACCCTGGAATGTCCTTGGACTCTGCTAACTCCTGTGTGGCCAACTGAGCTTCACCCACTGGATACACCGTGTCTGTGTGCACCCTCAAGGTTCTGCTGAGTTTGCCAAAGGTGGATCTACCCCAGACTCCCATCCTCTGGAATAGCTGTGGAGGTTGCCCATCTTCTGAAGAATCCTGGGCTTTGGTTCCCCTCCAGTCTCCTTCCCTTTTCTTTTCTTTCTACCCTTCCCCCACCCAACGCCCTCTCTTGCTAAACCAGGCCCCTTTGACCAATTAGGTCAGCAAAGACTCAAAAAATGGTTATAATCTTTCTGAGTCATTGATATGTTTAAAATGCTATCACCAGTATTTGTTCACAAATATACTAAAGGTAACCGATATCTGACTTTTTTTTCTAATATTGTTCATTCAACCAATTGAGGGTTTGAGGTTACTGCTTTCTGCACTTGTCTTAGTAATTATATCAAAACATTTTAAGCAAAACATGTTTTCATGGCCTAGTAAAATTGTGTGGAGTTGGTGAATGAAGTTGGGGATGGTTGTTGGGTTCTGCTTGACTGCCTGGCTGGGGAATTTGATACGTATAGACATTTATCTTCAGGATGACTGGGTGGAAAGCATTTGGCACTGGGCTGAGCAGTAGTACCCGACTTGCTGGGAAACATGAGCAAGCAGAGGACAAAAGTACCATCAAATTTTTTCTCTTCAAGTCTTCTTGCTGTTTCAAAGCTATATGTATGTATATATTTTTATATTTTAATATATTTTATTGATTTAAGAGAGGAAAGGAGAGGGAGAGAGAGATAGAAACATCAATGATGAGAGAGAATCATTGATCAGCTGTCTCCTGCACACTCCTGAGGGTATCGAGCCCACAACTCAGGCATATGCCCTGACCGGAAATGCAACCGTGACCTCCTGGTTCATAGGTAGATGCTCAACCACAGAGCCATTCCAGTCGGGCTATATGTATAATTCATGTGGTTAATTCCCTGATTCATTTCAATAAGCAGATCCATTAAATAAATTGATAAGATTATTTCAATTGGTAATATGTGGGTATTATAGTAATCATTATGGTACTTAATGTTAGGACCTTAGAATGTAAGACTTAAAGCATGTAACCCTGTGTGGACTGTTATAGTAATGTTACATTAAGAATGCTGTGTGGGACCCAGGAATGCACCCTCGTAGCTCTGCTTGGTACTGATAAACAACCTATCTGATGGGAACGCTCAAAGCCTGTACACACCCATAGATTAATAGACCCCGGGTGGATCCACATATAGCAGCCGCTAATAACACACACACCAACGAAGACCACATCTACAGAGGGGTATAAGATCAGACAGTTTGATGGACCCAGCAGCTCATAGCTCTCCTGTCGCCAGAGCGTGAGGACCTGTGTGTGCTCACGTCTCGGTTCCCTGCACGAAACTCTGCCCAATTAACTGTTGATCGACAAAGGAGCCAGCAGCCAAGGGCGCTGTCTACCCCTGTGTGTGTGTCAGCAAGCATCGCCAGGTGGATCCTTCCCAGCATCTGAGACCCATCAGGAACTGGTAAATAAACCCCCTGTGTGCTTGCATCTAACCTGTTTGTCTGTGTGTATTTTCTCCGGCTCGCCTCAGATCTCGGTGCTGTCTCTGTGAAAGTGTCTGACCAGAAGGTATTGGCGCAAGCCTCAAGCGGATGGTCCAGACCACCTGTGCATGTCCCACTTAGGAGTAGCACCTGTATGGGTACCCCCCGCACCTCGACATAGGTGACAGGCCTTAAATACATAAGAAATAGAAAATTATGTGGGACAGTGGGGATGGGACAGTAGGGCAGAATTGGCAGGGGCTGGCCTGGGTTCTGGTGATCATGGAAATCTTAGAGCAGGAAACCTCTCTGAGACACAACTGACAAAAGGAGTTGGTTTCCGCTTAGAGAAAAACCATCAAATGTAATAGCTCTACTGTGGAATAGAAAGGAAGCTTGTTTGTATGAATCATAGAATAGAAGGAGAAACATAGAACCTTGTGACTCTTATTAGGTATTTGAATATTTTTCTTTTTTTAATCACTAATTTATTAAGTATTTCTATTGATTTCAGAGGAGAAAGGGGGAGAGAGAGAGAGATAGAAACATCAATGATAAGAGAGAATCAATGATCAGCTGCCTCGTGCATGCCCCCTACTGGGGATTGATCCCGCAACCCGGGTATGTACCCTTGATCAGAATCGAACCCAGGACACTTTGGTCCACATGCTGATGCTCTGTCCACTGAGCCAAACCAGCTAGGGCTGTATTTGAATATTTTTCAACTTGAAATAAGGCATTGGCAATTTCAAACAGCACTTCAGATGATGTGACATCCATATTCAATCAGCATAGCTCTGTGGACAATGGGGGAGAAGTACTTAGAGTATCTAAGTGATACAAGGGAGAGTTGATGGTTATTTTGACTTAGTCTTTACTATTGAAGATGCACAGAGTGGACAAACTCAGAATAAATTTTGGAAATTGAAAATGATAGTTTGGATACAGAAGGAAACATTTCAAAGAAGCAAACCACCTTTCCCCTGGCCCCAGCCCTCTCTTACAGAATTTCAGTAACCCTCGGGCACATGAAGCACCAAATAAACAAGTGAAGAGCAGTGAATACCCTCCTGTGAAGCTAGTGAGTTGTATATGGTGAAAACTGTTGAGAAACAGTAGCAAGGTAAAATTTGAATTCACATTCAAATCTATGACCAGGAGATTAATTTGTAGACAGTGGTGTGGGGTCCTCCTATAGATGTGTGGGCGGATGTTCACAGCAGCGGAGTAAGAGGTCAGGAGAGGAAACAACGCAAAGGCTCAGCGGCAGAAGACACGTCTGTACAATTGAATGAAGCCCACAAACAAAACAAAGTCCAGCTCTGTGCGTGACACAATCGAGGGAAAAATACACACAAGAGGGTACATGAAAACATTCTCTCTTAAAGGTTTATTTTTAAAGGTAGGTCCTATAAAACACTCTCCTTGGTGCATTATGAATATTCTGTGTTCTGAGACAAGTGGCAAAGGAAGAAACACAGTCAACTCAATTCCGCTCGGCTTTGAGTTTACAAATATTCTTTAAAAAAGAAAAAGAGGAAAAGGTACCCCTAATGTTCAAATTTATATAACTGTAGTCCTAATACAGTTAGGACTTTCAGCCATTTTAAAAAACAGGTACAGTTTTAATTTCATATTGTTTACTGAAATTAATATGCTTGTAGTTCGGACAGGCTTAGTAGAAGAGGCAGATGAGGCAGTGCTCCCGAAAGAGGAGCATGAGTCAGGTACCGAGTGACTGGCAGTAGAGTGTTCCTTGACCTGAGACGTGTTTCTACTTTGTTCACTCTACGTTTATTAATATATGTGAATAGTTCTTAATATCTTTAAGTTAAGCTTTACCAATATGCTTTGTGAATTCATATAAGAACATATTTTATAATTAAAAAATGTTAAACCTTCCTGCTTTAAAAAAGTTATCATGTACTGGTTTATAGAATTGTTTGTTTTATATTGCGCTGTATTGTAGACTGTTTTTAAAAATAGATTATATTTCTAATTTTTTTCATTCTTCTATTCTTCGTTGACACCTTCTCTTATCTATTATTTTATTACACTTAGTGATACTTTATTTTTTAGAACAGTTTTAGATTTAAAAAAATTGATCAGAGAATTGAGAGAGTTCCCCCCATATAACTACCCCCATGCTACCTCATTCACGGTTTCCCCTATTATTAATACCTTACAATACTGTGGTACATTTGTTACAGTTAATGAATCAAGGCCTATACGTTATTTAATAAATCTGTTATTCAGATTTCCTCAGTTTTTACTCAATGTCCTTTTTATGTTCCAAGATCACATTAGGCCCTACCCGGTTTGGCTGAGTGGACAGAGCGTCAGCCTGTGGACTGAAGGGTTCCAGGTTTGATTCCAGTCAAGGCTATGTACCTTGGTTGGGGGCACATCCTCAGTACGGGGTATGCAGGAGGCAGCTGATGGATGTTTCTCTCATTGATGTTTCTAACTATCCCTATCCCTTCCTATCTGTAAAAAATCAATAAAATATATATTTTTTAAAAAAAGATCACATCCAAAATTCCAAGTTACATTTACTTTTATTGTCTCTTTAGGTTTCTCTATACTGTCATAGATTCTCAGAATAGTTTTTGACCAAATGTTTATACGGAAACTTGACAATTTGGGAAAATATTGCTAAGGTGTATTGTAGGATGCCAATCTGTTGGAATTTGATGTGTTTCGTTTTTTTTTAAAGAGAAAATGTTTAAATTGTTTTTAGAGAGAGAGAGAGATCAACCTGCGAGTAGAACGCTGATTGGCTGCCTTCTGCACACTTCCCATTGGAGATCTAGCCCCAAACCCAGGCATGTGCATTAACCAGGAATCGCACTAGCAAACCATAGGTGTATGGGACTACACCCAACCAACTGACCCACACCGGCCAGGGCGTTTGATGTTTTTCTTATGATTAGCCAGGGTTTATGTGTTTTTTAGAGGCAGATTATAAAGATCAAGTGTCATTTTTATCATATCAAAGGCATAAGCTATGAACATAATTTAGGACTCTCACTGAAATAGTAATTGTCAGCTTTCTCCGCTATAAAATTACTCTCCTTGTGGCAAAGGGCCCCACTCAGGGGACAGGGTGTTCCTCTTCCCTCCTTTACGTGCAGTACTACAGAGGTTATTGGGAATCTTCTACAGGAGGGACTTATTTGCCTCCAATTTTTTATTTACTCAACCATTTCTATCAGCATGACTCAGATACTTATATTTGTGGTTATAATTCAGTACTACTTTCTCTTGTCGCTGAGATTGTTTGAGCTCTGGCCATTGGGAGCCCTTTCCTTGGGTTCCTGTGCCCCTTTGATGTGTGCCCATTGATGTGTTTGTTTTCAGTATGTCCTTAATTTCAGGCACTACAAGATGCTCCAGGCTCATGTTGTGTATTTCCTGCCCCGGTCCTGGAAACTTCTTCATCAGTATCTCCAGATCGGGATTTTAATCTTCTTTAAAAGTATCAGGTTTATGTTTTTATTAATCATCTCTATTTTTGTATGTGTGTTTTTCTTTATTATTTTTAAGAGTTTTAAAAAAATATGTTTTTATTGATTTTAAAGCGAGAGGGAGATATAGAAATATTGATGGATCAGTTGCCTCCTGCACACCCTGAAGATGGAGCCCACAGCCTGGGCATGTGCCCTGACCAGGATTAGAACCTGTGACTTCTTGGTACATAAGTCTACACTCAACCATAGAAGCACACTGGCTAAGCTTGTTTCCCTTTTTATCATCAATCATATTTTTTCTTTTGCATAATTCTGTCTGTTTTTACTAATTGCTTGAGCTGAACATAAAAATCAATGTATTTTTAGATATTTTTGTAGATATTATGTGGAAAATAATTTTCAAATAAATATGGTTAGCTCACTTTTTATTGTTGACCTTTTTTTTCTCTTTAAAAACTATTTTTAAACCAAAAGACACCAGATCAGAAATTCAATTGACATTTCTCTCTCTTTCTCCTGTACTTTCATCTTGGTTTTCTACCTGACAAGTAGAAAATCTGAGGAAATGTCTTATGTCCGGCCTTGTCCAAAAGCCAAAAATCTAGTTCATGTTCCTTTCAGACCCAAGGATTATCACCTTAACCGGAATTCCCTAATAAAGAGAAAAAGTAAATAATGGCAACCGAAAATTGCCCAAACCCAGAAAATCCCAAACATCAACTGAACTTGAGCAGATGTTTCTTTCTTTTTTAAAAAGTGTATTTTTATTGTTAAAAGGAGGACAGATATCATTCTTTTGATAGGGGGGAACCTATAATCTAATAGAGCACCTGAATTAATCTGAAAATAATATTATTTTAGATCTTAGAACACATATACATCTGTGAATAGGGGGTTAAGTTTCTTATATTTGAATAGGGGGTTAAGTTTTTCTTAAGTTTTCTTTGCAAGGCCTGTGCGAAGCTATTAGGGAAGCGACTTAGCTGTGAATCCAGCAAGCAGAACCGATAAGCATGGTCAGGAGGACCCATCAGTAGTCAAAACATCATCTCGTCAACATCGTCTCATCGCCTGATAACTGATGACAATAGCTGACATCTGCAGACCTTCAGGACTGCATGTAGCTGCATTCCATTCCCTAGCCCCGGGGTGGGCAACCCCTGACATGTGTGCCAAACAATGTACTCCAGTAACTTTTGCTGGCAGGCGAAACCCTCTCTTATAATCTTCCATTTACAATTATTTTCTTAATATCGACTTTTTTATTTTTCAGATAAATTCAGTGTAGATGCATCTTAGATAAATAAATAATTTTACATACCAAGTTATCTTAAAGACCATAGACATGGATTGACGAGAGAGGGGAAGAGCAATTTCTATGCCTCTGTCTTAACTCTCCCTGCCTTCCTAGATCCGACCAGTATTTTGGTTTCATCCACATACGCTTGTGAATCTTTGTTCTCAGTGATGAATTTTGTTAAGTCTTGTTGTATGCGTGTATTTCCCACGTCCCGTGTGGTTTAGGGTTCAGGATCTGGAAGAGGAACTGCACACGAATGAAAGAGAAGAGACAAGAGATAATTTGGTAATACTGGGGGACCAGGCGGACAAGTCCAACTCAAGGGGAAGGACTTCTACCGGTGCACAGGCTTCGCCAGCCTTTTATTCAGCTTTGGTTAAACATAAAGCCCTTTGTCAGGCAGGTAATAGCAGTAGTAGACAGGCTATCATAAAGGTCAGTAAGTACTAGAAGGATTTACTCTGAGACTATTTGATCAGGAAATAGCTTGAGCTCCCATTGTCAGGACTAGACAATCGGTGCATAACTCAGGCCCTGCTGTGGGTACAAGGGTCACCAGCCTTCTGGGATCCTTGTTTGCACTTCTCTGCTAGTGAAGACAATGGGTGGCATCCTGCATCTCCCACAAGTCTCATAATAGGAGTAGCCTGACCGATGAAAGTAGTAGCTCGTGCATATCTCTGAAGGTCACGAAATATAAACCTGGTGTAAAATCTCTGTCATCAGTGATGCAGCCCCAAAAGTCCCAATGATAATATCAAACAGAGTCATAAAGTTTTCTGTCGGACTATCAGTGTACATGTATACATTAAAAAATAAATGTATTTTTCATCATCATATACTGTGTTTTTGTTGCTCAAATGATTTTTATTATTTTTTCAAGGTTCTTCACAAACGTACACTTTAAGAGATATCAAGTATGCGTAACATGTTCTCAAAAAATTAGGGTCGGCACACAGAAGAATTTTGAGTCAGAGATTTTCCTGGTTTTGACACGCACTCACAAAAAGCTTGCCCACCCCTGCCCTAGCCCCTTCCCCTTTGTAATCCTGACCCCTGCACCTTGCTGGAAGGCAGGACTTGAGGCTTGTAAGCACCCTGCCTTCTTGGTTGGCTAGCCTTCTCAGTAAATGCCTAATACAGTGGTTGGCAAACTCATTAGTCAACAGAGCCAAATATCAAAAGTACAACGATTGAAACTTCTTTTGAGAGCCAAATTTTTTTAACTTAAAGTATATAGGTAGGTACATTGTTATTCACTTAATTAGGGTACTCCTAAGCTGGCCTTTGCTAAAAACGCCCTCAATCTGATTGAGGTACATTCGCTGAGGTCGACCCCTTCCAACTCTCCCATCCACACTCGTTTTGTATACTTGTTTCGTCTATCTCCTTTAGTTCATCCTCTCTATATGTCCAAACCATCTCAACATACCTTTCTCAATCCTCGACACTACATCTTCTTTCACTCCACAATGTTCCCTAAAATTAACTTAATAAACTTTACTTAAAGTTTTAAGTCAACTTTGCACTGTACGTGCGCGCCCGCACGTGGTATTTTGTGTAAGAGCCATACTCAAGGGGCCAAAGAGCCGTATGCGGCTCGCAAGCCGCGGTTTGCCAACCACTGTCCTAGGCCAACACAAGAAACACAGTATTCAAATTGCATGCTTTAACAAGAGGAACATGAAATCTCATTTTGACACAGACACCTTAAAAATACAATAAAACCAGCACCGGCAGACCTCCTTAAATCCCCTTCCTTTCTGACTCTGGAATTCTCTCTGCTACCTTACGTACCAGCATTCATTCATTCTTCAATACACAAAAAAAGTAGATATTTATATATATATCACTGAATGAGTACTACAACAGGCTCTTCTCTCTTGGGGAGGCCTAAAGCCCACGCTTCTGCTGAAGGTTGAAGAGGGGAACAGGTCGGATGAAACTTCATGCATAGTGAGACAGCTGTGGGGGGGGGGGGGGGAGTGTCATTCACTTCATTCTGCAGAGCACAGGAGTTGTGCTCAAAGGTTAGCATAGGAACTAAAGATGCCAAGAAATATCCCAACATTACTTTCAAGAGAAAGATTGTACTAATGTCTCTGAAGAAGTTATAAGGACGCCATGAGGAGATATTGAAGTTATCAAGTTAAATGAGAAAGACCACAAAACTGTATGTACAGTATAACCTCAACTATGTAAAAACAAGCCAAACAAAATCTGCCCTAAAAAGGGCTGAAATCTCAAAATGTGAAGTTAGTGATTGTGTTTAAGTTGTGTATCTACAGTGTTCTTTTTCTTCCTGCTACTTTTCTATCTTTTCCAAAATTTTCTCTACAGATTTTTTAAAACTGTTACACAAAAGAAAGCCTGATGGAAGTACTGAATGAGATGAAGTCCAGCCTATAAGAAAGTATTTTTACCTTTATAAACTGATAAAACATTCCAGGCTACTCCCTGGAGAACCTTACCAGGGCTGCGAGGGCTTCGGCGCCTCCTCCAGCCAGGTGCCAAGTGTCACCAGATCGTGTCTAATGAAAAATGTTGAGCCAAACAGAGATTCCGTGATTCACAAAAAGAAACAGAAACACCCACACTTGGCAGGAACTCACTCATACTATGGCAGCATCTCCTTCATACACGAGTTTACAGGAGGAGCGCTATTTTCTCCTATCTTCTTTGCAAATGGCAAGTTTCAAAACCTCTATTATCATGGTAACTGTAAAAAGCGAATCCTGGTGTAGGAAAAGTAATAAAACAGCACTGGAACAAGAGTGAACAGACAAAGCACACAATTCAGGAAATTATAAGAAGTGCTTTCTCTAAAAATGATTCCCATTAAAACACGTATTTACTGTACACACTCTAAGGTCCCCCATTTTCCTCTGCAAAAAGGGACAAACCTCCCAAACCCTTTCTACCAAAGTATCCACTGGTTTGCTCACTCAGCAAACACTGATGAAGGTACAAAATGGGAGAGGCCCTGGGGTGTGAAAGGGCAGACAGATCTGTCCCTGCCTCAAGGTCACCTCAGTCTTCTCAAAGCAGGAGGCAGCCACATCGCCAACCACAACACAGCCATTAAAGGCAGATGCCACTGCTTTCTTCCAATCAAAGAATAGGCTGCAATTCTCACTGAATTATTGCCACAGAACTTCTTCCACAGAAGAACCTTTCCCTCATAAACTCTTCTAGGGAGGGCAGACATTACATTTATTGACATTTGCCCCTAAACATCCCAATACCTAGTGAGGTCTTTTAAGCAATGGAGCATGTGACGCTCTAAGAATGAGACCTTGAAACCAAGAATAAGTGACCAGTCCTCTATCTAGATTAAGACTAGCCTCTTCCTTCAACAACTGAGAGTTAGGAGTGCGAATTTCAGTGAAATCTGCAGTCTCTTCCATCCATTAATTTTCAATATGCGCCTGTGTCCACCGCTCCTGGTCTTTCTTCACAGTTGACTGATCTTCCAGGTCTTCACAGAGCGACCTCTCAATGTCCAGTCCCCTGTAATTGTCAGGCTTCACTAGGCTTTGGACAATGGGAGGCATCCCTGTTTTAGGGTCCACGCTGGCAGTGTGATGTTGCAAAAAAAGGCTGTCCATCAACATTGACAGATGGCACAGCGAGTTCAGTTTGGTAAAGCAGAAGGCCGTCAAATGTCCCAGCATCTTGGAAAAGCTAAAGGTGCCCTCAGTAGCTGTGCATGCGGAGTTCGTGCCCGGTGGCAGCATGGGGTAGGGATGTGGCTCGCTGTGGCAGTGGAGCCACACAGGTCGCCCGATGCCCAGGCTGTCGTTCCAGATGAGATGGGACACACCACAAGTTCAGCGAGCTCAGCACAGGCCCGGCCTGCTGGCCTCCATCCCCTCCATGGCATCTGCCTCCCCACCCCGCAACCGACTCTCCCCCTCAATTGCATTTTAAAACATCTGAATGGTATAAAAAAGATATAGCTGTTAAAAACAAGAAAACAGGGCCAGATTGGAGTCGCTCATGCTAGGCATCACCTCACCAAACCATAAGACATAACTTAGTAACAGTTTCCCAGAAATGGAAGCCAAAGCCCTCTATCAGACTGGCCTGATGAGCCTCAGTTAGGTGATCTGTCTGATGGGCCCCTCCGTCCCCTAAGGGAAGGTAACTTCGCAATAACCCACCCAGGTGGTGCCTCTGTGACTTCCTGCTTCTGCTCCTTTCTGCCTGGAAAGGCCTTTCCTTTTGCCCAGCTCCTCCGAGCTCCTTCCCACCTGCTACCCTGCATGCTGCCTGCTCTGAATCCTTGGAATTTTAAAATGACCTGAGTTTATCTTTTAACAATCTAAAACAAAGTGATTCAGAAAAGTTACCAGTAAAAGGACAAGCAAGACTCTGTGGTGCAAATACAAACAGAAAGCAGGAGTTATGGGGCTAACATCAGACAAATTAGAATTGAGGCTGAAAGGCAAGTATCACCATGAAAATATGGCCGTCATTGAATACCCATGCAACTTTGATAAGGATAGATTTCAGAAAATAAAACAGGTTAAAAGAAACAGATTAAAAATAGGATATGTTTATGTGATATTGTGATTTATTTTTTTTTAAATTGGTTTATTGCTTAAAGTGTTACAAAGAGTATTACATATGTCTCCGTTTTTTCCTGCCCTTGACAATCCCCTGGCCTCCCCTACCCCCCAGTGTCTTATGTCCATTGGTTATGCTTATATGCATGCATACATGCCGGGAGCCGGTCCATGCTTGCTGTTTCAAGGGACCTGGCATATATGGCATACTGTTCTTAATATGTTTGCTCACCTTCTTGGCACTATGTGTTTTAACCAAGGTCTCTGAGAAAGGTTGTTTCCCCAGGTAGGGATTTTCCCCTGAAGTTAGGGAGGGAATAAAACCTCTTAACTAAGTGCCAGGAGGGTAATTAATCACTTTAACTATGAACAATCATGCTTAAGCTACATAATCTTTACTCCCTGGAATGGAGATAAGAAATGCCCTAACCTTTGTAATAGAGATTGATAGGATTGAATCAACTGGTATAAATACAGATGTAACAAGACAGCAAGACACAGAACTTAGAACACAGAACTTAGAAGACAGAACCTACACAGAACCTACAGACAGAAGAACTTCGCTGGAGAGAACATGGCAAAAGATCCTGGACTGAACCTGACTACAGAAATTGGCAAAAGAACCTGACTAGAACCTGGTGACTGAACCTGGCTGGAGAACCTGGACAGAACCTGGCTGGAGAACCTAGCGAGGGAACATGGCTACAGAACCTGGCTGGAGAACCTGGAGAACCTAGCAAGAGAACATGGACACAGAACCTGGCTGGAGATCCTGAAACGGAACTTCGCTGGAGATCCAGACCAGAACTTGGCTGGAGATCCTGGCTAGGCTGCTGATCAACTGAACGCTGTCTCTGTGTCATTCCTTCTTCGCCGACTCCATCCACACCTTTGGGGACCCCTGGACCTGCTGGGGTTGGACCCCGGCACATACAAATCCTTCGGTTGATCTCTTACCCCCCTGCCTCCTG
Organism: Myotis myotis; assembly: GCF_014108235.1. Lineage (NCBI taxonomy): Eukaryota > Metazoa > Chordata > Mammalia > Chiroptera > Vespertilionidae > Myotis > Myotis myotis. The sequence continues at coordinate 22,062,789 of NW_023416314.1, read as the reverse complement.
CCCCCCAACCCTCCCACCCTTTCCGCTGCAGTTTGACAGTCTATTCAAGGCTGCTTTGCCTCTGTATCTATTTTTGATCATAAGTTTATAATGGTCTTTATTATCCATAAATGAGTGAGATCATGTGGTAATTTTCCTTCATTGACTGGCTTATTTCACTTAGCATAATGCTCTCCAGTTCCATCCATGCTGTTGCAAATGGTAAGAGTTCCTTCTTTTTTACAGCAGCATAGTATACCATCATGTAGATGTACCACAGTTTTCTAATCCATTCATCTACTGATGGGCACTTAGGCTGTTTCCAGATCTTCGCTATGGTGAATTGTGCTGCTATGAACATAGGGGTGCATATATCCTTTCTGATTGGTGTTTCTGGTTTCTTGGAATATATTCCTAGATGTGGGATCACAGGGTCAAATGGGAGTTCCATTTTTAGGTTTTTTTAAAAAATATATTTCTTTATTGATTTAAGAGAGGAAGGGAGAGGGAGGAAGAGATAGAAACATCAATGATGAGAGAGTCATTGACTGGCTGCCTTCTGCACGGCCCCCACTGGGGACCAAGCCCGCAGCCTGGGCATGTACCCTTGGCCGGAATCGAACCTGGGACCTTTCAGTCCCCAGGCCAACACTCTATCCACTGCGCCAAACTGGCTAGGGCCCATTTGTAGTTTTTTGAGGGAACTCCATACTGTCTTCCATAGTGGCTGCACCAGTCTGCATTCCCACCAGCAGTGCACGAGTGTTTCTTTTTCTCCACATCCTCTCCAGCACCTGTCGTTTGTTGATTTGTTGATGATAGCCATTCTGACAGGTGTGAGATGGTACCTCATTGTTGTTTTGATTTGTATCTCTCAGATGATTAGTGACTTTGAGCATGTTTTCATATGTCTCTTGGCATTCTGAATGTCCTCTTTTGAAAGGTGTCTATTTAGGAGGTCCTTTGCCCATTTTTTGATTGGACTGTTTATCTTCCTTTTGTTGAGTTGTATGAGTTCCCTATAAATGTTGGAGATTAAGCCATTATCAGTGATAACATTGGCAAATATGTTCTCCCATGTAGTGGGCTTTCTTGTTGTTGTTTTTTTTTTCTGTTTATTTTATTGATTTTTTACAGAGAGGAAGGGAGAGGGATTGAGAGTTAGAAACATCGATGAGAGAGAAACATCAATCAGCTGCCTCCTACATGCCCTCTACTGGGGATGTCCCTGCAACCAAGGTACATGCCCTTGACTGGAATCAAACCTGGGACCCTTTAGTCTGCAGGCCGACGCTCTATCCACTGAGCCAAACCGGTTAGGGCCTTTCTTGTTGTTTTGTTGATGGTTTCTTTTGCTGTGCAGAAGCTTTTTATTTTGATGTAGTCCCATTTGTTTATTTTCTTTTTAGTTTCCAATGCCCTAGGATCTGTATTGGTGAAGAAATTGCTTCGGCATATGTCTGAGATTTTGTTGCCTTTGGATTCTTCTAGTATTTTTATTGTTTCCTGTTGTATATTTAAGTCCAAGAACATAGTATGTTCTTCCATCTGTTTATGTCTTCCCCTATCTCATTTTTCAACGTGCTGTAGTTTTCTGAGTAGAGGTCTTTTACCTCTTTAGTTAAGTTTACTCCTAGGTAGCTTAATTTTTTTGGTGTGATGGTAAATGGGATTGTTTTTTTTTAGTCTCTCTTTCTGTAAGTTCACTATTGGTGTATAGAAATGCCATAGATTCTTGGCGTTAATTTTGTATCCTGCTACATTGCCAAATTCTTTTATTAAGTCTAATAGCTTTTTGATGGAGTCTTTAGGATTTTTTATGTATAATATCATGTCATCTGCAAATAAGGACAGTTTTACTTCTTCTTTTCCAATTTGGATGCCTTTTATTTCTTCTTCTTGTCTAATTGCAATGGCTAATACTTCCAGTACTATGTTGAACAGGAGTGGTGAGAGTGGGCATCCCTATCTTGTTCCTGTTCTTAGGGGAAATGGTGTTAGTTTTTGTCCATTGAGTATGATGTTGGCTGTGGGTTTGTCATATATGTCTTTTATTATGTTGAGGTATGATCCTTCTATTCCCACGTTGCTGAGAGTTTTTATCAAAAAAGGGTGTTGAATTTTGTCAAATGCTTTTTCTGCATCAATTGATATGACTGTGTGGTTTTTTTCTTTCAATTTGTTTATGTGATGTATCACGTTTATTGATTTGCGGATATTGTACCATCCATGCATCCCTGGGATAAATCCTACTTGGTCATGGTGTATGATCTTTTTGATGAACTGCTGGATCCGATTTGTTAAGATTTTGTAGAGGGAGAAACCAAGATGGCAGCATAGGTTAAGGCTGGAGATTGCTGCCTCAAACAACCACTTCAAAAAACAACTAAAAGTCGGAACGGACATCATCCAGAACCACAGGAAGGCTGGCTGAGTGGAAATTCTACAACTAGGAGGAAAGAGAATATCATACCCAGACTCAGAGGAGGCGCAGTGCTGAAGTGAAATACTAAGGTGTGGAATGCGCGCGCAGCGGGTTGGCGGCAGAGGGCGTGGTTGTTGTTTTCAATCAGGAGGGAGTTTCAGACTCTGAGCTCCAGATCCGGGCGAGTCTCTAGGGACTCAGACTGAAACGGGAGAAGCGGGACTGTCTGGCTTCGGTGGGAACTTGAAGGCAGCTCTCTCTCCGAGGTTTGCAGCAATTGCTGGGACTCTGTGAGGCAGAGCCCCTAGGGACAGAACTGAGAGCAGCCATAACTGCTTGCTCCTCCCGCCTGTTTGATCCCATTCAACCCGCCCCGCCTAAGCCCTGCACAGAGCCATTTGCCAGATAGCCTCAGGCAAATGCTAGATTAGCACTGCCCTAGAGATCCAGCACAGAAGCTCTCCCACTGCAGACACAGCGGACTCTCATAGCCAGTTAGCCTGGTGGTCAAATCACCCCCGGTATTGCCGACAACAATCAAGGCTTAACTACAACAAGACTGAGCACAAAGACCACTAGGGGGTGCACCAAGAAAGCATAAAAAATGCGGAGACAAAGAAACAGGACAAAACTCTCAATGGAGGATATTGAGTTCAGAACCACACGTTTAAGGTCTCTCAAGAACTGTCTAGAAGCCGCCAATAAATGTAGTGAGATCCTCAAGAAATCTAATGAGACCCTCGATGTTGTGATAAAGAACCAACTAAAAATTAAGCATACACTGACTGAAATAACGAATACTATACAGACTCCCAACAGCAGACCAGAGGAGCGCAAGAATCAAGTCAAAGATTCGAAATGCGAAGAAGCAAAAAACACCCAACTGGAAAAGCAGAATGAAAAAAGAATCCAAAAATATGAAGATAGTGTAAGGAGCCTCTGGGACAGCTTCAAGCATTCCAACATCAGAATTATAGGGGTGCCAGAAGATGAGAGAGAGCAAGATATTGAAATCCTATTTGAAGAAATAATGACAGAAAACTTCCCCCACCTGGTGAAAGAAATAGACTTACAGGTTCAGGAAGCGCAGAGAACCCCAAACAAAAGGCATCCAAAAGAGGACCACACCAAGACTCATCATAATTAAAATGCCAAGAGCAAAAGACAAAGAGAATCTTAAAAGCAGCAAGAGAAAGAAACTCAGTTACCTACAAGGGAATACCCATATGACTGTCAGCTGATTTCTCAACAGAAACTTTGCAGGCCAGAAGGGAGTGGCAAGAAATATTCAAAGTGATGAATACCAAGAACCTACAACCAAGATTACTTTATCCAGCAAAGCTATCATTCAGAACTGAAGGTCAGATAAAGAGCTTCACAGATAAGGAAAAGCTAAAGGAGTTCATCACCACCAAATCAGTATTATATGAAATGCTGAAAGGTATCCTTTAAGAAGAGGAAGAAGAAGAAAAAGGTAAAGATACAAATTATGAACAACAAACATGCATCTATCAACAAGTGAATCTAAGAATCAAGTGAATACTTCCCATTAAAATACCAATGGCATATTTCACAGACCTAGAACGTACTCTCCAAAAATTCATCTGGAATAAAAAAAGACCCCCACCGAAACCGGTTTGGCTCAGTGGATAGAGCGTTGGCCTGCGGACTGAAGGGTCCCGGGTTCAATTCCGGTCAAGGGCATGTACCTGGGTTGCGGGCACATCCCCAGTGGGAGATGTGCAGGAGGCAGCTGATCGATGTTTCTAACTCTCTATCTCTCTCCCTTCCTCTGTAAAAAATCAATAAAATATATTTAAAAAACAAAAACAAAAACAAAAACAAAAACAAAAAAAAATGACTCCGAATAGCCGCAGAGATCCTGAGAAAGAACAAAGTAGGTGGGATCTCAATACCAGATATCAAGCTGTATTACAAAGCCACTGTTCTCAAAACTGCCTGATACTGGCACAAGAACAGACATATAGATCAATGGAATAGAATAGAGAGCCCAGAAATCAGCCCCAACCAATACGCTCAATTAATATTTGACAGAGGAGGCAAGAACATACAATGGAGTCAAGATAGTCTCTTCAATAAATGGTGTTGGGAAAATTGGACAGATACATGCAAGAAAATGAAACTAGATCACCAACTTACACCATACACAAAAATAAACTCAAAATGGATAAAGGACTTAAATATACGACGGGAAACCATACAAATACTAGAAGAATCCAAAGGCAACAAAATCTCAGACATATGCTGAAGCAATTTCTTCACCGATACAGCTCCTAGGGCATTGGAAAAAAAAAACTAAAGAGAAAATAAACAAATGGGACTACATCAAAATAAAAAGCTTCTGCACAACAAAAGAAACCATCAACAAAACAACAAGAAAACCCACTGCGTGGGAAAACATATTTCCCAATGTCATATCTGATAAGGGCCTAACCTCCAAAATTTATAGGGAACTCATACAACTTAACAAAAGGAAGATAAACAATCCAATCAAAAAATGGGCAAAGGATCTAAATAGACACCTTTCAAAAGAGGACATTCAGAAAGCCAAGAGATATATGAAAACGTGCTCAAAGTCACTAATCATCCGAGAGATGCAAATCATAACAACAATGAGGTACCATCTCACACCTGTCAGACTGGCTATCATCAACAAATCAACAAACGACAAGTGCTGGAGAGGATGTGGAGAAAAAGGAACACTTATGCACTGCTGGTGGGAATGCAGACTGGTGCAGCCACTATGGAAGACAGTATGGAGTTTCCTCAAAAAACTACAAATGGAACTCCCATTTGACCCTGTGATCCCACTTCTAGGAATATATCCCAGGAAACCAGAAACACCAATCAGAAAGGATGTATGCATCCCTATGTTCATAGCAGCACAATTCACCATAGCAAAGATCTGGAAACAGCCTAAGTGCCCATCTGTAGATGAATGGATTAGAAAACTGTGGTACATCTACAGGATGGAATACTATGCTGCTATAAAAAAGAAGGAACTTTTACCATTTGCAACAGCATGGATGGAACTGGAGAGCATTATGCTAAGTGAAATAAGCCAGTCAATGAAGGAAAAATACCACATTATGTCACTCATTTCTGGATAATAAAGACCATTATAAACTTATGAACAAAAATAGATACAGAGGCAGAGCTGCCTCGAACAGGCTGTCAAACTACAGCAGGAAGGCCGGGGAGGAGGAGGGTGGGTAAGACATCAACCAAAGGACTTGTATGCATGCATATAAGCATAACCAATGGACATAAGACACTGAGGGGTAGGGGAGGCCAGGGGATTGTCAAGGGCAGGAAAAAACGGAGACATATGTAATACTCTTTGTAACACTTTAAGCAAAAAAAAAAAAAAAAAAAAAAAAGAATCAAGTGAATAAATAATTTGGTGATCATAATAGAATCAGGGACATAGATAGGGAATGGACTGATTATTCTTGGGGGGGAAAGGGGTGTGGGAGATGCGGGAAGAGACTGGACAAAAATAGTGCACCTATGGATGAGGACAGTGGGTGGGGAGTGAGGGCGGAGGGTGGGGCGGGAACTGGGAGGAGGGGAGTTATGGGGGGAAAAAAGAGGAACAAATGTAATAATCTGAACAATAAAGATTTAATTTAAAAAAAAAAGATTTTGTTGAGGATTTTGGCATCTAAGTTCATGAGGGATATTGGCCTGTAATTCTCTTTCATTGTGTTGTCTTTACCTGGTTTTGGTATTAGGGTGATCTCAAGTACTGTTTTAAATTGCCAATGCCTTATTTCAAGTTGAAAAATTTTCAAATACAGCCCTAGCAGGTTTGGCTCAGTGGACAGAGCATCGGCCTGCAGACCAAAGAGTCCTGGGTTTGATTCTGGTCAAGGGTACATTTCCCCAATAGGGGCTATGCAGGAGGCAGCCGATCAATGTTTCCTTCTTATCATTGATGTTTCTATATCTCTCTCCCTCCTTTTCCTCTCTGAAAACAATAAAAATACTTAATAAATTAGTGATTAAAAAAAGAGAAAGAAAAATATTCAAATACCTAATATGAGTCAAAAGGTTCTATGGTTCTCCTTCCTCTATTCTATGACTCATACAGACAAGCTTCCTTTCTGTTCCACAGTAGAGCTATTACATTTGCTGTTTTCTCTCAGTGGAATCCAACTCCTTTTGTCAGTTGTGTCTCAGAAAGGTCTCCTGCTCTAAGCTTTCCCTGATCACCAGAACCCAAGCCAGCCCCTGCCAACTCTGCCCTACTGTCCCATCCCCACATATTACCAATTAGAATGATCTTGTTAATTTACTTAATGGATTTGTTTATTGAAATGAATCAGGGAATTAACCACATGAAATATACATATAGCCCGACTGGAATGGCTCTGTGGTTAAGCGTCTACCTATGAACCATGAGGTCACGGTTTGATTCCAGTCAGGGCATATGCCTGGGTTGTGGGCTCGATCCCCTGTAGGGAGTGTGCAGGAGACAGCTGGTCAAAGATTCTCTCTCATCATTGACGTTTCTATCTCTCTCTCCCTCTCCTTTCCTCTCTGAAATCAATACAATACATAAAAATATAAAAATATATACATATGTATAGCTTTGAAACAGCGAGAAGACTTGAAGAGTAAAAATTTGGATGATGGTACTTTTGTCCTCTGCTTGCTCATGTCTCCCAGCAACTCGGGTACTACTGCTCAGCCCAGTGCCAAATGATTTCCACCGAGTCATCCCGAAGATAATGTCTGTACATCCAATTCCCCAGCCAGGCAGTCAAGCAGAACCCCACAACCATCCCCAACTTCATTCACCAACTCCACACAATTTTTTAAAAAATATATTTTATTGATTTTTTTACAGAGAGGAAGGGAGAGAGATAGAGAGTCAGAAACATCGATCAGCCGCCTCCTGCACATCCCCCACTGGGGATGTGCCCACAACCCAGGTACATGTCCTTGACCGGAATCGAACCTGGGACCTTTCAGTCCACAGGCCAACGCTCTATCCACTGAGCCAAACTGGTTTTGACAACTCCACACAATTTTACTAGGCCACAAAAATATGTTTTGCTTAAATTTTTTTGATATAATCACTAAGACAAGTGCAGAAAACAGTAACCTCAAATCCTCAATTGGTTGAATGAACAATATTAGAAAAAATGTCAGATATCAGTTACCTTTAAAATATTTGTGAAGAAATACCAGTGATAGCATTTTAAACATATCAATGACTCAGAAAGATCATAACTGTTTTTTGAGTCTCTGCTGACCTAATTGGTCAAAGGGGCCTGATTTAGCAGGAGAGGGCGTTGGGTGGGGAAAGGGTAGAAAGAAAAGAAAAGGGAGGGAGACTGGAGGGGAACCAAAGCCCAAGATTCTTCTGAAGATGGGCAACATCCACAGCTGTTCCGGAGGATGGGAGTCTGGGGTAGATCCGGCTTTGGCAAACTCAGCACAACTTTTAGGGTGCACATAGACACGGGGTGTGCAGTGGGTGAAGCTCAGTTCGCCACACAGGAGTTAGCAGTGTCCAAGGACATTCCAGGGTCTGGGAACAAGAATAAACTATGGCGAACTTGCTCAATCCCAGGAACTCAGCCTGTCCAGAGGCAACAAGAGGAGAACTCTCATGCATGACCAGTGATTTAGAAACTTGCTCACAGCTTTGAGATATAAATGTGGCCAGACTCAATGAATCTCCACACAAAAGAAAATGGAGAACAAAGGTAGGCGTCTCTGGGTTTAGGGATCGGGAGCACAGCAGCACCCAAAAGCCACCTTAGGATGCTGGGACCAGCAGTGCTGGGCTGTCCATGGAGGGTTTGTCCTCAGGCACAGGCTGGGCTTTGGGTTCCGGAGCTGTGCGCACTGCGCCCACTAGGAGGCGCCTCTTAGCCGGGGCCTGAACAGTCCGCTCTTGAGTCCCCTGTTCCCAAGGACGAGGACCACGATTGAGACCACGTGTGCCAGTTGGCTGGAGATCCTGGGCAGATGGGCCCGAGGTTGGCTGTGAGGGTGGGTAGGGCTTCAAGGAGCAGAGGGCCACAGCAGCCGCGGGCTGGGCAGCAGAGGCAGATCCCAGGGCTAGTGAAGGGCGACGGCATAGCTTGCGCACAAGGGCCTGGTAGCCAAGGTGGCCGGGAGCCCCACGGCCCATGCCCACTGATCGAGGGGTGTTCGTGGCCCGACGGGGCTGGAGGTGCCTCAGGCCCAGCGCAGATCTCCAGGCCGCCCGGCCCTCCCTCTAGGCGCTCAGCTCCTGGCTGCCCAGCGCCATGGGCTCGACGTGGTCCACAACAGTCCGGTCCTCTCCGCGTTTCCACAGCTCATAGCGCTCGGGCTGCAGGAGGCGCACGAACACGTCCATGGAAAAGCTCACCCGGGCCTCCCCGCAGCTGCACTGAGAGGCCACTTTGCCATAGTCGACCCATCGCGGGGTGGCAAAGTTGATGGCCTCCGCACAGTTGAAGCCATGGTTGAAGCCAGCGTGGTAGCCATAGGGAAAGGTCACCATGAACTCTCCAGCCTCCTGAGTGATGCGACTGAACGGGACCCCGTTCTCCTTGAGGACAGTGGGCGAGATGAGGGCCACCTTGTGCCGCAGGAAGGCCTCGCAGCCCCGAGAGCTGCCCGGGAAAAGCTCCCTGGCCAGGCGCTCCAGGCGCTGGCCGTGCTCTGGGGGCACCGCGTACCACGTTTTGGGCTCCCCGAGGTGCAGGTAGTTGATGCTGTAAAGGTCCATGTCCTCCGTGTGCCAAGCGAAGGTGGTCTTCCACATGCCAAAGTACAGGTAGGGGGTGTTGACGCCTTCGATGACAACCCCACACTCCTGCTCCAGCAGGTCCTGGATGGTTCCCAGGTGGCCAAGGTTCCATTGTTTAGTGTTGGCATCAAATAAGGAGCCACTGATGTCAGCGCCATATATGGGCGAGTCGTACAGGCGCGTTTTCCAGTATTTCCGCTCCAGATCCTCAAAGTCCAAATGTGGTGGAGTCTGATACTGTCCACTGTTTGCCAACAGGCGATACTCGCCCACTGTCATGGCCCTCTTCTTTTTGTGGTATTGAATGAACACACCTGCTCGCCCAGACGCCACCTGCTGGAGGGGAGTGGCTATCACCATGTCACTGACATCATCGTAGGTCTGTTTGGCTTTCCATTCTTATGTGGAATGACCTTTGCCAGGCCAGCTCGGTGGACACCTTGGGATTCCAGGTAACCAATATATTTGTTGAAGTCTTTCAGTTCTTCCATGGTTGGGTGGAAGGTCATGATTGTCCCACTTGGCTCATTAGGCACCATGGCTGCAATGTAAGCAGAGGATTCCTGAGTTCTTAGGGATGTTTTAGATACCTGATTATGAGGGAATAATGTCTTCTCTCTCTCTCTCTCTCTCTCTCTCTCTCTCTCTCTCTCTCTCTCTCTTTTAATTATGAAAGTAAATTTATTTCAAAAGCATAAGGAAACACTTACTTTTGAACAATGTGATCAACAGATGTCTTGCAAAAGAAAAACAATCATGACATGAAGTTTTCCATTCAAGTTTTTGAAGCAAAGGTAACCTAAGTTGCGCATTATTGCCTTCGGAAAGGGAAGGGAAACAATGAGGCGGCAAAGGAAGAAACACAGTCAACTCAATATCAAACTTTAAGGAAAGTCAATTCTGCTCAGCTTTGAGTTTACAAATATTCTTTTAAAAATAAAAAGAGGAAAAGTTACCCCTAATGTTCAAATTCATATAACTGTAGTCCTAATACAGTTCCTATACTTGAAATGGCTTTCGTCCACCTGGTCACAGTTTTCAAATAGCAATTCCATATTCCTATGTCTGTTCAGATTCCAAGGGAGCTCAGGTTCAGCTCATTGTCTTTTGGAATGTTTAGATTATTGCCGTCGCTCCATAAACAAGCTGAACAATTTCTTATGCTCACTTGTGTAATTCTAGTCTTCAAAAAATATTTATCCCATAAACATGTGCAGTAATTCTAACAAAGGGGTTTTGTTTTTTCCCCAATGTAAGGGTTAACAGTAATAAAGACACTGCCATTGGAATTACTAACTACTCCTCAAAAAATGGGCCAAACTACTAGAAAATGTTGCTCATACATTGGATTTGAGTAGCAAACTTGGGGAGGGAATATTAACTGTGAAACAAAAATATATGAAACATTCAAATGCAGAGCAAAGGACCTATGCTACTAAAAATGCCCATGACATTAAACACTCCACAACCCCCCCATATGTCTTTTAACCTAAATATTCTATTGGCTAACTTATACAGTAATTTTGATTAATAACCTGAGAAGTTAAAATCTTCAAAGTGGCAAAAGCAAACAGAGAGAATCCCTTATTATTGGTAGAACATGTTATCAAGTCACTTCTCCTGGGTTGTCCTGGTTATTCAATTCCCAAATTCTAAATTATTCCATGTCATCCTGTAGAAACCTATATGTACATCAGATTCAGTATTTTGTCTGTATTTCTCCAAAAGGGATCGCCAAACTCATCTTTGACAACGCAGCCTTTGCTTATTTTCAGTTTTAAATAACAATAATCATGTAAGTGCAACGGACTCAAAATCCCTCACTACTGGGAAGAAAACCTAGATGACAAGTTAATAATGGATTCGGCCTCAAAAGGGTAATCACCATGTCAAAGATTACCTGTTCCTGGAATTTTAAAAAATTATTTATGTTGTGTAGTCAGCATGTATATGTGTATATATACATATACACACACACATATCTTATGTATGTATGTATGTATGTATGTATATTATACATACACATTTCTATTCAAATAGTAAGATCCCATATTCAAAAGCTTATCACAACATATGGAGAAGAGTTAAGTAAGCAGTGCAAAGCAGCTTACATTCTCCTAAAAATGTAATACTTCTACATTTAAGTATTTTGCTCCCAGTACACTAGGTAGGAATGCTGAACCATTGCTTAGCAGCTTTATTAAAGAAAACCAATGAAAACCAAATGTTAAAATTGACCATTACTCTTCTCTATATATATTGGGGGGAAAGGACAGAGGGGAGAAGAAAATCAGTAAGCTTTCAAAACTGATCATCTTTACCAGTTATCGGAAATAGAATTTCATTATATTTTATATTTGAATGGCTCAACAAATTATTAGGATGTTTAAAAGATTCAAAATATGAAGTCTGAATAATGATGATATTGCAAAAACAGATTGTGCACAAAGCATCCAAAAATATCGCTGTGGTTTTACCTTGGACACAACCACGGTCTGTTACAAAAGTAGATCATACATACAAAGGTATAAAGAACAATAAGTTTTTAGCTGAAGGCAGAAGTCCTTTTAAGGGACATCCAATGAGTAGTAGAATTTAAGTATATTAAGCTTATGACGATGCTGAAGAATGTGATGTCTTATTCAGTAGAGTCTTCCCCGACTACGATTTCCTCGTGCTCCCCAACCTCGGCCACCTCTACTTTCCCTGAAGGCTCCTCTCATAAAGTTGCCCAAATTGCTGCTATATTTCCCACTAGGAGGATTATAAATCTGCCTTGCGTCTCTTTTTGGTCCTGCTGGAGATTTCTTGGCTGGTGAACCAGAAGTTGTATCTTCAGTGGCTCTCTTTTGCCCAATTTCAACCTTCTGTACAGGTTTCCAGGATAATGTTACTGTGCTCTTATAAGAGGGAGGAATGTGGAAGAGATCCTTGATTAAAACATTGATGTTATTTGTTATTTTCAATGCAACCACTCTAATCTTGTTCTCGTCTGTTTTTAAGGCCTCGCCCGTTTTACCCTGGAGAGCCAAGCGAAGTTGTCTGATATAAACCTGCAGGCTCTGAGCAAAGTACTGCAGCCTAATTTTAAAATCTTTGAGCTTTTCTGCATTCAGTTTGGCTGTTAAGAAATCTGGAAGTTTTCGACCCAACTGGTGGAAGCTGTACAACAAACATTCGACATAACTGAATTGCAGCTTAGGTTCTTCATTACCAGCATTCTCCCCATTTTCTGCTTCTTCTGGAGGGAGAGGCATGTGCTCCAATAGCTTATCCAACAGTTTCCTTAAATTTGTTTCTATCTTTTCCATGTCACCACAAAATGAACTCAGCTCTGCCAACAGTTTCAATGCCTCCAACTGTATATCAAGACCCTCCACTGGAGTAGTTAAGGAGCTGAGGTTAGGTAGAACCTGCTCACAGAAGTAAGTCACAAACCTTGTGGAATGCACATTTTTCGAGAAGAGGGTTACCGCCTGCCGGGTGCACTGTAAGAGCCTGTCCACACAGTCGGGATCTGACGGGTTGAAGGTTTGTTCTAGGTCAGCCTGCTCAGCCACCAACGCTACAAGTTGCTGTCTTCCACTCATTGTCTGTAAGCTCTTTAACCCAGACAGTGTATTCATGAACAGGACAAATTCTTCACCAGTCACATCTTTTAGGACCTTTTTGGATTCAGTTAGTATAAGTTCCTCTACTTCCTTTGTTAAGACCTCATCTGGTAAAGTGTTAAGTTTTGTAGAAAGGAATTTGATTGCTCGTTCTCTAACAATGTTTTCTCCTTTAAGGATTTGGCTGAATAAGCCACCTAAAGTCCCTTTTGCATCCATCTTAAATATACTTAATAGGGCATTGTTCACTAAGTTAAATTCTGCAGAGTCATCTGTTTGCAAAAGTTGGGTTAGAATATCTGCCACTGGGGGAAGATTTTCTCCAGTGGCAAATTGAGGAAGCTCTTTAATTGCTTGCCGTCGAACTGATGCATCTTCATCCTCACAGAGGTCTAACTGTGCATTGATAGCAGAATCAGCCAATTCTGGAAAATGCTTAAAGAATTTTGGAATAAACTGAGCTGCTAACCTTTTTTCCTTGGTACCACCTTTCACACCATCCAGTATCATTTGGTAGGCATCTTTATGCTGGCCCACTTGCTCCATAGCATCGGCTAGGATGCCATAGCTGCGGTAGAGCTCCTCTACGGTCACCATGGTGAGCGACAAGCCCAGGGCTAGCTCCTGCGGGTCGTCGTTGTCCTCCTTGTCCTCGCTGGCTCGACCGCCGCCCCCGAAGTTCCTGCCCCCAGCCCGCGAGCCACACTATCTCTTTTTGTTTTTTTTTAAGTTTTGGTGTATCAGTGATTCAGATTGAGTGTTTGACAACTAAACCTTTTCCAGGCTTTCGGCCTCACCAGTGGGGCCCATGCTGGTCTGTACTTTGTGCCTGAAGGATATGGACCAGTTCCCAGGGAGCAGACGTTTTGGGGGAAGAGGGGAGAGCGGGTCTCAGCCTGAAGCACTGTGAGTCTCTCAGTTGGAGTGTTAGGGTCTCTGAGGCTTCTCCTGGATCACAGGCTTGAGTGCCTGGATGGCTCCTCACCCCGCTGTAGCGGAAATTTTCCTCAAGGAAGTTTAAAAGCTAAACCGGAAGACAAGAACACAGAATATTCATAAACAATTAAACACACACACACACCTAACACCTAATAGAAATTATTCTAAAACCTGATTCTTACAAAAGACCATTAGAAATGAAAAGACAAAAGTGTGAAAAGTACAAATAAATAAGCACAGTATAATAAAATAGGGGACACATCTAAAAATGCACCAGGGTGAGTCTTAAAAAATTAGAGTTTAATCTTATGAACACCTTGTTGATAATAATTTTGAAAAGTAAAATAAATCATTTTCTCAAAAGTACATATATGCCCCAGCTAGTGTGCCTCCATAGTTAAGAATCAACCTATGAACCAGTAGATCATGGTCGACTCCTGGTCAGGGCACATCCTGGGTTGTGGGCTTGATCCCCAATGGGGGATATGCAGGAGGCAGCCGATCAATGATTCTCTCTCAACATTGATGTCTCTCGCTCTCTCTCTCTCTCCCTCTCCCAAGAAAAATAAAAAGTTTTTATTTTTAAACTGTGTTTTTCAGCCTGGCAGGTGTGGCTCAGGGTTGAGCATTGATCCATGATCCAAGAGGTCTCCAGATGAACTCCCCATCAGGATATATGCCCAGATTATGAATTCGATTCTGCGTAAGGGGCACGCAGGGGGCTACTGATCAATTTCTCTCTCATCGAAGTTTCCCTCTCTCTCTATTCCTCCCGCTCTCTCTCTAAATAAATCAATTGATTTTTAAAAGAATAAAAACTTGCTTTAGCTCAAGGGAATGATATTCAGATGCATATTTCTCCATGGTAAATAATATAAAACTATAGTCAGTTCTTTAAACTTGTAATAGGAAAATAGCTCTTTTGCTCACAAGCACAAATAGCAGAAATCAAGTGACCTACCTTCCACCAGCAAAATCCCAATTCCCAGTGATGGTACTGCAGGATCCAGAGAGACAGTATCTGCTTGAGAGCTGGCCTTCCAATGCAGCCTACATCCTCCTGGGCCTGGGTTTATACCCGGGCCATAGTAATCTTCTCATTGCCCATCCAATGGGATCTGGGGAGGAGGCCTCGTTAATCCTTTCACTTTGAGTAGGCCACCTTTTATATCAAAGTAAAAACTAAACTCCAATCATTAAGCAGATTAGGATGTTAAAAATAAAGGAGGGTGCTAAAAATAAAGAAGTAAGGCAAACCACACAAATATTTGAAAAGATAACCCACCCTAGACTAGCAGTCATTAATATCATTTTCTCAGAACCTGATAATCAATCAGAGAAGAAAATTAAATGCTATGAAAGTTTGAATAACTGCAACAACTTTGATCACGTAATCTGCAACCACATAACAAATGGAAAATGCTCTTAAATATGTATGAAACACTTACAAAATCTTATCCATATAAGACCACAAAATAAAGATCAATAAAAATTCCACAGAATTAACATACTGAGAACCCTCTTGATCACAATCTAATAAAATTAAAAGGCAGCAAGAAAAGGTCTCCCTCCGGCCTCGTCCAGACTGCCTGGCTAAGTCACCATTTTCCTGACTTCTAATCTCATTATTTTTTGCTCGGTGACAAATTTTAGGTGCATTCTTAGAAACTGGTAAAGCACTCTTATTTTGATAGCTTGTGATTTATTTTGAACGCCTGCTGAGTGTGGGTGTTTCTGTTTCTTTTTGTGAATCATGGCATTTCTATTTGGCTCAACACTTTTCATTGGGAAGGATCTGGTGACACTTTGCACTTGGCTGGAGGAGGTGCCGAAGCCCTCACAGCCCTGGGAAGGTTCTCCAGAGAGTAGCCTGGAATATTTTTATCGGTTTATAATGGTACAAATACTTTCTTATAGGTTGGACTTCAACTCATTCAGTACTTCCATCAGGCTTCCTTTTGTGTAACATTTTTAAAACAATCTGTAGAGAAAGTTTTGGAAAAGATAGAAAAGTAGCAGGAAGAAAAAGAACACTGTAGAATACACTGCTTAAACACAATCACTAACTTCACATTTTGAGTTTTCAGCCCTTTTTAGGGCACGTTTTGGTTGGCTTGTTTTTACATAGTTGAGGTTATACTGTACATACAGTTTTGTGGTCTTTCTCATTTAACTTGATAATTTCAGTATCTCCTCCTGGCATCTTTATAACTTCTTCAGAGACATTAGTACAATCTTTCTCTTGAAAATAATGTTGGGATATTTCTTGGCATCTTTAGTTCCTATGCTAACCTTTGAGCACAACTCCTGTGCTCTGCAGAATGAAGTGAATGACACCCCCCCCCTCCCCACAGCTCTCTCACTATGCATGAAGTTTTACCCGACCTTGTTCCCCTCTTCAACATTCAGCAAAAGTGTTGGCTTTTAGGCCTCCCCGAGAGAGAGAAGAGCCTGTTGTAGAACTCATTCAGTGATAATCTGTAAATATCAACTTTTTTGTGTATTGAAGAATGAATGCTGGTACGTAAGGTAGCAGAGAGAATTCCAGAGTCAGAAATTAAGGGGATTTAAGGAGGTCTGCCGGTGCTGGTTTTATTGTATTTTTAAGGTGTCTTTGTGTCAAAATGAGATTTCATGTTGCTCTTGTTAAAACATGCAATTTGAATACTGTGTTTCTGGTGTTGTCCTAGGACAGTGGTCAGCAAACCTTGGCTCGTGAGCCACATGAGGCCATTTGGCCCCTTGTGTGTGGCTCTTTCACAAAATACCACCTACGGGCCTGCAAGTTCAGTGCAAAGTTGACTTAAAACTTTAAGTAAAGTTTATTAACTTAATTTTAGGGAACGTTCTGGAGTGAAAGAAGATGTAGTGTCGAGGATTGAGAGAGGTATGTTGAGATGTTTTGGACATATAGAGAGAATGAATGAAAGGAGATAGATGAAACAAGTATACAAGATGGGTGTGGATGGGAGAGTTGGAAGGGGTCGACCTCAGCGAATGTACCTCAATCAGATTGAGGACGTTTTTAGCAAAGGCCAGCTTAGGAGTACCCTAATTAAGTTAATAACAATGTACCTACCTATATAGTTTAAGTTTAAAAATTTTGGCTCTCAAAAGAAATTTCAATCATTGTACTGTTGATATTTGGCTCTGTTGACTAATGAGTTTGCCAACCACTGTATTAGGCGTTTATTGAGAAGGCTAGGCAAACAAGAAGGCAGGGTGCTTACAAGCCTCAAGTCCTGCCTTCCAGCAAGGTGCAGGGGACAGAATTATAAAGGGGAAGGGGTTAGGGCAGGGGTGGGCAAGTTTTTTGTGAGTGCGTGCCAAAACCAGCAAAATCTCTGACTCAAAATTCTTCTGTGTGACAACCCTAATTTTTTGAGAATGTGTTACACCTACTTGATATCTCTTAAGGTGTACGTATGTGAAGAACCTTGAAGAAATAATAAAATTCATTTGAGCAACAAAAACACAGTATATGATGATGAAAAATACATTTATTTTTTAATGTATACATGTACACTGATAGTCCGACAGAAAACTTTATGACTCCATTTGATATTATTAATGGGACTTTTGCTGCTGCTGCATCACTGATGACAGAGATTTTACATCAGGTTTATATTTCGTGACCTTCAGAGATATGCACGAGCTACTACTTTCATCAGTCAGGCTACTCCTATTATGAGACTTAACAAAATTCATCACTGAGAACAAAGATTCACAAGCATATGTGGATGAAACCAAAACACTGTCAGATCTAGGAAGGCAGGGAGAGTTAAGACAGAGGCATAGAAATTGCTCTTCCCCTCTCTCGTCAATCCATGTCTATGGTCTTTAAGATAACTTGTTATGTAAAATTATTTATTTATCTAAAATGCACCTACACTGACTTTATTTGAAAAATAAAAAAGTCGATATTAAGAAAAAAATTGTAAATGGAAGATTATAAGAGAGGGTTTCGCCTGCCAGCAAAAGTTACTGGCGTGCCATGTTTGGCACGCATGCAAGGGGTTGCCCACCCCTGGGCTAGAGCATGTAATGCAGCTAGGTGCAGTCCTGAAGGTCTGCAGATGTTAGCTATTTTCTTCAGTTATCAGGCGATGAGATTTTGTTTTGACTACTGGTGGGTCCTCTTGACCATGCTTATCGGTTCCGCTTGCTGGATTCACAGATGAGTCGCTTCCCTAATAGCTTAGCACAGGCCTTGAAAAGAAAACTTGAGAAAAACTTAATCCCCTATTCACATATAAGAAACTTAACTCTCTATCCACAGATGTATATGTGTTCTAAGATCTAAAATAATATTATTTCCAGATTAATTCAGGTGCTCTATTAGATTATAGGTCCCCCTATCAAAAGGAAGATATCTGTCCTCCTTGTAACAATAAAGACACTTCTTTTAAAAAAGAAACAAACTTCTGCTCAAGTTCAGTTGATGTTTGAGATTTTCTGGGTTTGGGCAATTTTTGGTTGCCATTATTTACTTTTTCTCTTTACTTAGGGAATTTCGGTTAAGGTGATAATCCTTGGGTCTAAAAGGGACATGAACTAGCTTTTTGGCTTTTGGACAAGGCTGCACATAAGTCATTTCCTCAGATTTTCTACTTGTCAGGTAGAAAACCAAGATGAATGTAGAGGAGAAAGAGAGAGAGAGAGAGATGTCAATTGAATTTCTGATCTGGTGTCTTCTGGTTTAAAAAAAGCTTTTAAAGATAAAAAAAGGAAGTCAACAATAAAAAGTGAGCCAACCATATTTATTTGAAAATTATTTTCTGCATAATATCTACAATAATATCTAAATATCTAAAATAATATCTAAGTATCTAAAAATCTATTGATTTTTTTGTTCAGCTCAAGCAATTACTAAAAACAGACAGAATTATGCAAAAGAAAAGATACTATTGATGATAGAAACGGAAACAAGCCCAACTAGTGTGGCTGTATGGTTGAGTGTAGACCTATGCACCAAGAAGTCACAGGTTCTATTCTTGGTCAGGGCAAATGCTCAGGCTGTGGGCTCCATTCCCAGGGTTAGTGGGAGGCAACTGATCCATCAATATTTCTATCTCTCCCTCTCTCTTTAAAATCAATAAAAACATATTTTTTTAAATCTTAAAAATAATAAAGGAAAACACACATACAAGAATAGAGATGATCAACAAAAACATAAACCTGATACTTTTAAAGAAGACTAAAATGCAGATCTGGAGATACTGATGAAGGAAGAAGTTTCCAGGACCCGGGCAGGAAATACACAGCCTGAGCCTGGAGCATCTTGTAGTGCCTGAAATTAAGGACATTCTGAAAAGAAGAGCATTGAGACTGAGTAAGTTACAAAGAGGCGCCAAGAACAGAGGTTCGGAGTTGCGCGCCAGGCGGGCTGCAACTGGATGCGCGTTTTTTTTTTTCAATCGGAGAGCATTGCAGACTCTGGAGTCCACTGAACTTGTTTGGGGCCGGATTCTGGGGTCCCAGACCCCTGCGGGGAGAGGCGGGACGGCCTTGCAGCGGTCAGAAAGTGAGGATGGCTTTCTCGTGGAGATGCTCCCGGGCACTCAGGGACGTGGAGTTGGGGAGTCGCAGAGAGGCGAGGAGCTGTGGAGCCATTGCTGTTTGCTCTGCCCTGGTGACTCCCTGGGACCCCTCCTCAATTTGCATTCCCGCCCAAGCTGTGCCAGAGGCACAAAAGGAAACACCGGCGTTTTTACAGCATAACCCAGCAAACTGCAGATTTTGGCTCCTGGCATCCATAAGGGACACACTCAAGAAGCCTGGTTTTTTTTTTTGTTTGTTTGTTTTCAATCGGAAAGGGTTACAAACTCTCAAATCCACTGAGCTTGTTTCGGGCGGGATTCTGAGGTCCCAGACCCCTATGGGGAGAGGTGGGACAGCCTTGCAGCGGGTCAGAAAACAAGGGTGGCTCTCTCGCGGAGCTGCTCGCTGGCACTAGGGGACACAGAGTCGCGAAGATGCGAGGAGTCGCGGAGACGACATTGCTGCTTGCTCTGCCCTGGTGATTCCTTGAGACCTCGCCATACTCAATTTACATGCCCGCCAAAGCTGTGCCAGTGGCACGGAGGGAACCACCTGCACTTCTGCAGCATAAACCAACAGACTGAAGATTTCAACTCCTGGCACCCATGGGGGACACACTCAAGAAGCAGACTCGGGTTTGGAGGAGGCCGTAGCCGGACTTGGCTGGGCCGGCGACATGGAACCGCTGTACCAGCAAACGCACAAGCACCTCTACCAGATCCAGTCTCACATGGGACACCGGGAGACTGTAGACAAGCAGTCTGTGCACTTAGCAGAAAATGAAACCCAAGCAAGCATACCAGATATTCAGCCAGCAAGAATGCCTGGAGATTTTGTCCAGCAAGGAGCCGCCCAACAAAAGACAGAATGCCAAACTTCGTGTTGACCAGTTAAAGTATGATGTCCAGCACCTGCAGATGGCTCTCAGAAACTTCCAGCAGGAGAGACAGCAAGAGGAGCTCTGATTCGCACCTTCACCCCCAATGTGGGATGCGGTGCCCACTGCGAGGCTATGGTGCCCCCTGTGAGGTTTCGACATTCCCAGTGAGGCTGAAACGGTCCCGGTGAGGCTGAGACAGTCCCTGTGAGGCTGAGACGGTCGCTGTGAGGTTGAAACGGTCCCTGTGAGGCTGAGACAGTCCCTGTGAGGCTGAAATGGTCCCAGTGAGGCTGAAACAGCCCCTGTGAGGCTGAGACAGTCCCTGTGAGGCTGAGATAGTCCCTGTGAGGCTGAGACGGTCCCAGTGAGGCTGAAACAGCCCCTGTGAGGCTGAGACAGTCGCTGTGAGGTTGAAACGGTCCCTGTGAGGCTGAGACAGTCCCTGTGAGGCTGAAATGGCCCCAGTGAGGCTGAAACGGCCCCTGTGAGGCTGAGATGGTCCCTGTGAGGCTTTGATGGTCCCAGTGAGGCTGAAACGGCCCCTGTTAGGCTGAAACAACCCCTGTAAGGCTTTGACGGTCCCAGTGAGGCTGAGATGGCCCCAGTGAGGCTGAAACGGCCCCTGTGAGGTTGAAACAGTCCCTGTGAGGCTGAAACGGCCCCTGTGAGGTTGAAACAGTCCCTGTGAGGCTGAAACAGTCCCAGTGAGGCTGAGACCATCCCTGTGAGGCTGAGACGGTCCCAGTGGGTCTGGGATGGTAGAGCGTGAACAAGTCATGAAAGACCTTTCCGAACACAGGGACACGTCATGGATGTAAATAGCTACATTTTCCATGTGTATGACCTTTGATCCGGCAACAAAAAGCATACACCTATGGATGAGGACAGTGGAGGGTAAGGGCAGAGGGTGGGGGGGGGGGGGAAATGGGTGGAGAAAGCTACGGGGAAAAAAGGGGAACCACTGTAATAATCTGAACAATAAAGATTTATTTAAAAAAATAAAAAATAAATAAAAAAGGCAATTGTCCAATAATATGAAATCTCAATTTTACATGAATGTTTTCCAAGATCCAAAAACATGCTTTCCCTTTGGACACAACCTCAAAATGATGCAGCATGGATTGCCAGTCCGGTTCTATGTGTTTCATCAAAAATTGAATTCACTCAGCACTATCCTTATCCAATCTGTCAATATCTTCCCAAACCATTTATGTCCAACTCTGGTCTACTCCTTCAGTTTCCTATAAAATAAAAAGATTTTTTTTCTTCATAAAAATCTTCCTTTAATGGCTTTGACCAAGTATCTCAGACGGTTAGAGCAGCATCCTGATACGACCAAGGTTTCAGGTTCTGTCTCTGGTCAGGGCACATACAAGAGGCAACCTATGAATCAATAAGTGGAACAACAAATCTCTCTCTCTCTCTCTCTTTCTTCCTCTGTCTCTCTAAATATCAACAAATAAAAATTTAAAAACATTTTTCTTTAAAACATTCAACATAACAACATAGCAAAACTAGCCGAAGTTATAGGTGCATATGTATATGTATGTATATGTATATGTGTATATACATATATATTTTAATGAAATAAATACATATATTCAATTTTAATTCAGGAGAAATGGAAACTCCATCTATCACAACTTCTAAGGTAAAAGTAAAAAATGTTCCCACAATGAAAAACTAAATGCTTTAAACTTTTAACAGAGAAAGTTCTCTCTTTCTATCAATTTCACATTTAACAAGAGAAAAAAAAGAATGGGGTAATACATAGCCTACCTTCCACTAATCTGAAAGTGCTTTCTCACTTGGAGCCATCCTAAAAGGGAATAGGCTGATGGGCCAGTAACATTTTAATCCAATCAGGCATATCCTAATCCAATCCCATGGCTCCTCATTGTAATTCAAAATAGAATTAAACTTAAAATTAAAAGCCACAAAAGATGAGGATCCAGAGATATTTTCAGTCAGGAAAGAGAAAGATGAGGAACTCCAGCTAGATAATTTCACTTAATCATTTATTCAAATAAATATGAAATATGGCTTAGTGGTTGAGCATTGATCTATAAATCTGGAGGTCATTGTTTGATTCCTGGTCAGGGCACATGACCAGATTGCAGGTTGATCCCCCATGTGGGGCATAGAGGAGGCAGCCAATCAATGATTTTCTCTGATCATTGGTGTTTCTTTCTTTCTTCCTCCCCTTTTCCTCTTTGAAACCAATAAAATATACTTTAAAAAATATGAATTGAGTGATTATAATGCTTATGGTATTGAGATACCTTCAATAGAAAATTTTAAAAAATCAAGTTAGACTGTTTTGAAAAAATGTTCATTTCCATAGGGAAGATAAGACAAGTACAGAAATAGCACTAATTGATAAGTTGGATTTGAATACTGACCCCAAAATTTACTAAGTGGTGACAGTAGTTCCTCCTTATCCACGAGGGTTCTAAGACCCCCCAGTGAATGCCCAAAATCATAAAGGGGTATACTTTGTATTTTTCTAGACATATCTATAATAAAGTTTATTTATAAATTAGGCACATGAAGAGATTAACAGTAATAGCTAACAATAAATAATGGTAACTATTTTAATTACTTGTAGAAATGTCTCAGATATTTCACCCTTTTTAAAATTTTTTTTATTGATTTCAGAGAGGAAGGGAGAGAGAGATAGAAACATCCACGAAACATCCATGATCAGAGAAAATCATTGATTGACTGCCTCCTGCACGCCCCCTACTGAAGATTGAGCCCGCAACAAGGGCATCTGCCCATGACAGAAATCGAACCTGGGACCCTTCAGTCCCCAGTATGACACTCTATCCACTGAGCCAAACCAGCTAGGGCTGAAATATTTCACTCTTAAGTAAAATGCTGGTTTGGGGGCTAAAATAGCTAACTATATAAATAGAGAAAATGTTTTCATGTTAAGGAAATATCCATTGGTTCCTATGTGGGGATGTGTTTAAAACAAGACGGTTGAGTATTGTCCAATACCTATCAGCACCTGAAAATGGCCATATAACTTTCTCCTTGGATCTACTAATAAGATAAGTTATGTTACTGATTTCCTTAAGATATCTCTCTGCCTACTTGGCTTAGTTTTCCAGCATCTGCTCACAGGTTCGGGCCACATCGCTGAGCTTGAGGCGAGCATAGTCGACTCGCTGTAGTGCCATCTGACAGTCCTTCTTTGAAGAGTAGCTGGAGCCCTCGTGGGGCTGCCCTGTGGCCACCTGGGTTAGGTAGCGGATCTGAGCCGACAGCTCTGCTTCTACGTGTTGCACAGACGCCGTGAAAGCCGCCGCTTGTCGGTGTAGCAGCCGAGCATTGGTTTTTTCCTTGGAAAGTTCCAGGATCACGGTACCTGCATTCCGAAGGATGGCGCAGATTTCGCGTTCGATGTCTTCCAAGGCGCGCAGTCGCTCGGTTGCCAGGCTGTAGGTAGCCATTGTCTGTCGCTCGGGGAACCCACAGGATTTCCCCCTTTTCCAGGCGTTTAGAGCTAATTGCTAATTAATTGTCCGGCTGCTGATATTAAGGGCAGTAGCCCCAATTATAAATCCTGTCCAGTCCAAGTTAAAAAAACAGAAGTCGTCTTTCTCTATAACCACAAGATTAGCCCTGCCAAAACAAGGCCTCAAAAAATTGAGTATAGCCTCACCCGTTTGCCAGCGGACTGAAGGGTCCCGGGTTCGGCGCCAGATGCTGGGGTCCAACCCCAGCAGGTCCAGGTGTCCCCAAAGGTGTGGACGGAATCGGCGAAGAAGGAATGACACGGAGACAGTGTTCAGTTGATCAGCAGCCTAGCCAGGATCTCCAGCCAAGTTCTGTCTAGATTCTCCAGCCGAATTTTGTCTTATTGTCTTGTGACATCTGTATTTATACCAGTTGATTTTAATCCTATCAATTTCTATTCCAAAGGTTAGGGCGTTTCTTATCTCCACTCCAGGGAGTAAAGATCTTGTAGCTTAAGGGTGATTGTTCGTAGTTAAAGTGATTAACTACCTGCCTGACACTTAGTTAAGGGGTTTTATTCCCTCCCTAACTTCAAGGGAAAATCCCTACCTGGGGAAACAACCTTTCTCGGAGAGGTGACCTTGGTTAAAACACATAGCACCAAGAAGGTGAGCAAACATATTAAAAACAGTATGCCATATACGCCAGGTCCCTTGAAACATATGCTGTGCAGATGTTTCTTCCCTACAGCGACTGTGTCAAGCAGCAAGGATGGACCGGCTTCTGGCAGTCTGGATGTGTCCCTGTGGCTCCCCCAACGCACCTGAACATCATCCAGCCTCTATGCTGCCCCCTTTCCCTCTCCCCGCCCCTCTTCCCAGACCGCTAAACAACACACATTGTGTCACATTTCATTTCTGTGTAGCATTGTTGCTGTAACCACTACAGTAAAATGTAAAAATATCAAGTGATGTTTTGCATGCATGCTCTTTATGCATTTCTATATACATTAGAAGTCAATATGTACATGTTAATGTAAAGGGCTATATACCCTAAACTATGAATCAAATAAATACACACACATGAACAAACTCCACATAAAATCAAATGTGTTTATAGAGAGGCATTTTTATTCTGCCCTATAAAGTATAAGGGATCAGATGATCGTCAGTGTGCCACTCTACTTCTGAGATTTAATGCGAGGTAAATCTGTTCTGCAGTCTGTATCACTGTTTAGAAATATCCAGAGAAAGATCTGAGGGGGGAAGCAACAGGTTCATTAGCTCTCCTCTAATATCCAAGGGTAAGGGAAACCCATTTCCTATATCACCCCCCATCCCTCCTCCTGGGTATATGAAGAAGCAATATGCAGAGTGGATAAGAAGCTGAATTCTAGAGCCTAACTTCCTGGGTTTGAACCCCAGCTCTGTATGTACTAGCTGTGTGCCTTTGGGCAAGTTACTAAACCTCTCTGTGCCTCCGTTTACTCATATAATAAAACTAGAGGCTCGGTGCACAAAAGTTTGTGCACTCGGGGGGGAGGGGGGTCCCTCAGCCCGGCCTGTGCCCTCTCGCAGTCTGGGACCCCTCGGGAGATAACGACCTGCTGGCTTAGGCCTGCTCCTGGGTGGCAGAGGGCAGGCCCAATCACTAGGTGCAGCCCCTGGTCGGGCTCAGAGCAGGGCCAATTGGGGAATTGGGGCACCGCCCCCTGTCATGCACAGAGCAGGGCGGATTGGGAAGTTGCGATGCCACCCTCAGTCATGCTCAGGGTAGGGCTGATTGGGGGGTTGGGGCACCGCCCCCTGTCACACTCAAGGCAGGGTCGATGGGGAGATTGCGGCGCCACCCCCTGTCACGCACAGAGCAGGGCCAATCAGGGGGTTGTGGCACTGCCCCCTGTCACGCACAGAGCAGGGCTGATCAGGGGGTTGGGGAGTTCCCCCCTGTCATGCACAGAGCAGGACCCATCAGGGGGTTGGGGAGCTCCCCCCTGTCACGCACAGAGCAGGGCGGATCAGGGGGTTGGGGCGCCACCCTCTATCACCCAAAGAGCAGGGCCGATCAGGGGGTTGGGGCGCCGCCAGTCTCACACTCAGGGCAGGGCCGATGGGGAGGTTATGGCTCTACCCCGTCACACACAGAGCAGGGCCCATGGGGTGGGGGGGTGGGGGCTCCGCACCCTGTCACACACAGAGCCGCAGGGCAATCAGGAGGTTGGGGAGCTCCCCCCTATCAGGCACAGAGCAGGGCTGATCAGGGGGTTGGGGCACCTTCCCCTGTCAGGAACAGAGCAGGGCCGATAGGGAGGTTGTGGCCCTGCCTCCTGTCACACACAGAGCCACAGGGCGATCAGGGGGTTTGGGCGCTGCCCCCTGTCATGCTGATCCCGGTGCTGGGAGACCTCGCGGCTCCGCTGATCCCAGTGCTGGGAGGCATATTACCCTTTTACTATATAGAATAGAGGCCTGGTGCATGGGTGGGGGCTGGCTGGTTTGCCCTGAAGGGTGTCCCGGATCAGGGAGGGGGTCCCCACTGGGGTGCCTGGCCAGCCTGGATGAGGGGATGATGGCTGTTTGCAGCTGGTCACACACCCTTCAGGGTGGGGGTCCCCACTGGGGTGCCTGGCCAGTCTGGGTGAGGGGCTGAGGGCTGTTTTTAGGCTGGGACTGAAGCTCCCAACTGCTCCTTTTTTTCTTTTTTATTCTGAGCCAGCTTTAGCTCTGAGGCTCCAGCTCTTAGGCCTCCGCTCCTGAAAGCAGGTATCTGGTTTGTTTAGGTTCTACAATCGAAACTCTGTATCAACTCCAGGTCTGAGATCCCGGCTAGCTGAAAGCTGGTTTCTGGGGTTTTGTTTAGCTTCTATTTTTGTAACTATGTTTCAAACTGCCAGCTCAGAGGCCTGCAGCGGCAGGCGGGGAGCGTTGGTTTCCTCCGTCACTGAAGCAAGCAAGCCTCATGTTAGTTTCAAGCTGCCTGGCTGCCGGACGCCATCTTGGCTGGCAGTTAATTTGCATATCGCCCTGATTAGCCAATGGGAAGGGTAGTGGTCGTACGCCAATTACCACGTTTCTCTTTTATTAGATAGGATAGGAACAATAACAGTATACCTACTTCATAGGATTAAATTAACTAATATTTCTAAAGTGCTTAGAACAATTTCTGGTACATAGTACAAGCTGTATTATTTCTAAATTGGAGGACCAATGCACAAAATTCATGCAAGAGTAGGCCTAACTTCCCCTGCCTGCCAGCACTGGCTTCCCCCTGGCACCCAGGACCCGGGCTTCCCTAGCAGCCCTAGCTTAGTCTGGAAGGACGTCCAGAAGGATGTCTGGTCTATTAGCATATTACACTTTTATTATTACAGAGATAAAATTAACTCTGCTAGGAACTTGCCTATAGAATATGCAGAGTTGGGTACACTGCAAGGCCATTATCTCACTGATAACAGCAAATTTTTTAAAGGAAATCCATAAGTTCAGCCCAGCCAGGAGTTTGGTGGTTGAACGTCAATCCATAAACCAAGAAGTCATCAGTTCCATTCCAGGTCAGGGCACATGCCCAGGTGTTGGGCTGGATCCCCAGTAGGGGGCGCGGTAGAAGGCACCTGATCAATGTTTTTCTCTCATCAATGTTTCTACCTCTCTATTTCACTCCCTTTCTCTTGTCTCTCTCTAAAGTCAATAAAAACTTATTTTTTTAATTAAATCTTTATTGTTCAGATTATTACATTTGTTCCTCTTTTTTCCCACCATAACTCCCCTCCTCCCTGTTCCCGCCCCACCCTCCGCCCTCACTCCCCACCCACTGTCCTCATCCATAGGTGCACGATTTTTGTCCAGTCTCTTCCCGCATCTTCCACACCCCTTTCCTGCCCAAGAATAGTCAGTCCATTCCCTTTCTATGTCCCTGATTCTATTACAATCACCACTTCATACTGTTCATCAGATTATTTGTTCACTTGATTCTTAGATTCACTTGTTGATAGATGCATGTTTGTTGTTCATAATTTGTATCTTTACCTTTTTCTTCTTCCTCCTCTTCTTAAAGGATACCTTTCAGCATTTCATATAATACTGATTTGGTGGTGATGAACTCCTTTAGCTTTTCCTTATCTGTGAAGCTCTTTATCTGACCTTCAGTTCTGAATGATAGCTTTGCTGGATAAAGTAATCTTGGTTGTAGGTTCTTGGTATTCATCACTTTGAATATTTCTTGCCATTCCCTTCTGGCCTGCAAAGTTTCTGTTGAGAAATCAGCTGACAGTCGTATGGGTATTCCCTTGTAGGTAACTGAGTTTCTTTCTCTTGCTGCTTTTAGGATTTTCTCTTTGTCTTTTGCTCTTGGCATTTTAATGATGATGTGTCTTGGTGTGGTCCTCTTTGGATTCCTTTTGTTTGGGGTTCTCCGCGCTTCTTGGACCTGTAAGTCCATTTCTTTCACCAGGTGGGGGAAGTTTTCTGTCATTATTTCTTCAAATAGATTTTCAATATCTTGCTCTCTCTCATCTTCTGGCACCCCTATAATTCTGATGTTGGAATGCTTGAAGCTGTCCCAGAGGCTCCTTACACTATCTTCATATTTTTGGATTCTTTTTTCATTTTGCTTTTCCAGTTGGGTGTTTTTTGCTTCTTCGCATTTTGAATCTTTGACTTGATTCTTGCGCTCCTCTGGTCTGCTGTTGGGAGTCTGTATAGTATTCTTTATTTCAGTCCGTGTATGCTTAGTTTCTAGTTGGTTCTTTATCATAACATCGAGGGTCTCTTTAGATTTCTTGTAGATCTCATTAAGTTTATCGGCGGCTTCTAGACAGTTCTTGAGAGACCTTAAAAGTGTGGTTCTGAACTCTATATCTTCCATTGACAATTTTGTCCTGTTTCTTTGTCTCTGCATTTTTTTTATGCTTTCTTGGTGCACCCCCTAGTGGTCTTTGTGCGCAGTCTTGTTGTAGTTAAGCCTTGATTATTGTAGTTAATACTGGGGGGATTTGACCTCCAGGCCAACTGGCTGTGAGAGTCAGCTGTGTCTGCAGTGGGAAAACTTCTGTCCTCTGGGGAGGTGCTAATCTAGCCTTTGCCTGAGGCTATCTGGCAAATGGCTCTGTGCAGGGCTTGGGCGGGGCCGGTCGCACGGGATCAAATAGGGCAGGCAGAGAGAGCAGTTATGGCTGCTCTCAGTCCCGTCCCCAGAGGCTCTGTCTCTCAGAGTCCCAGCAATGGCTGCAAACCTCGGAGAGAAAGCTGCCTTCGAGTTCCGAGTTCCAACCGAAGCCAGACAGTCCTGATTCTCCCGTTTGAGTCTGGGTCCCTAGAGACTCGCCCGGATCTGGAGCTCAGAGTCTGAAACTCCCTCCCAATTGAAAACACCAACCGCGCCCTCCGCCGCCAGCCTGCTCCGCGCGCGCACTCCGCACCTGAGTATTTCACTTCAGCACTGGGCCTCCTCTGAGTCTGGGTATGATATTCTCTTTCCTCCTAGTTGTAGAATTTCCACTCAGCCAGCCTTCCTGTGGTTCTGGATGATGTCCGTTCCGTCTTTTAGGTGTACCCTTGAATTGGTTGTTTGAGGCAGCAATCTCCGGAGTTAACCTATGCCGCCATCTTGGTTTCTCCTCAAAAACTTATTTTTTTAAAAGGAAAGAAAAGCCAGAGCTAAAATTACAGAGAACATTTAATCACAGTGTAGAATTTCTTGTAGACAGTTTTTTTGTTTGTTTCTTTTTTGAGAAAACATAGGTAGGTGCTAAATTAAATGGCTTACATTAGAACTTTAACTAGTGTTATTATTTATTAAATGTCATTATTCATTAAAATGCTAATAATTCACTAGGTTTTTAAAAAATTAAACACAGGGAGAACCAAGATGGCGGCATAGGTTAACGCCGGAGTTTGCTGCCTTGAACAACTACTTCAAAAGTGAAACCAAAAAACGGAAGGGACATCACCCAGAACCACAGGAACGCTGGCTGAGTGGAAGTCCTACAACTAGGAGGAAAGAGAAACGCATACGGACACTCAGAGGAGGCGCAGTGCTGAAGTCAAATTCTGAGGTGCGGAGTGCGCGGAGCAGGCTGGCGGCGGAGGGAGGGCGCGGTTGTTGTTTTCAATCGGGAGGGAGTCGCAGACTCTGAGCTCCAGATCCGGGCGAGTCTTTAGGGACCCAGACTCAAACGGGAGAAGCGGGACTGTCTGGCTTCGGTCAGAGCGAGTGCAGCTTTCTCTCCGAGCTTTGCAGCGGGTGCTGGGACTCAGAGAGGCAGAGCCCCTGGGGAGAGGACTGAGAGCCACCATAACTGCTCTCTCCGGCCCACCCTGTTGATCCTGTGCGACCTGCCCCGCCCAAGCCCTGCACACAGGCATTTGCCGGATAGCCTCAGGCAAAGGCTAGATTAGCACCTCCCTAGAGGACAGAAGTTCTCTAACTGCTGACACAGCTGATTCTCATAGCCACTTGGCCTGGAGGTCAAACCCTCCCTGGAATTAGCTACAACAATCAAGATTTAACTATAAGACTGCGAACAAAGACCACTAGGGGGTGCACCAAGGAAGCATAACAAAATGCGGAGACAAAGAAACAAGACAAAATTGTCAATGGAAGATATAGAGTTCAGAACCACACTTTTAAGGTCTCTCAAGAACTGTTTAGAAGCCGCCGATAAACTTAATGAGATCTACAAGAAAACTAATGAGACCCTCGATCTTATATTGGGGAACCAACTAGAAATTAAGCATACACGGACTGAAATAACGAATATTATACAGACTCCCAACAGCAGACCAGAGGAGCGCAAGAATCAAGTCAATGATTTGAAATGCGAGGAAGCAAAAAACACCCAACCGGAAAAGCAAAATGAAAAAAGAATCCAAAAATGCAAGGATAGTGTAAGGAGCCTCTGGGACAGCTTCAAGCGTACCAACATCCGAATTATAGGGGTGCCAGAAGATGAGAGAGAGCAAGATATTGAAAACCTATTTGAAGAAATAATGACAGAAAACTTCCCCCACCTGGTGAAAGAAATGGACTTACAGGTCCAAGAAGCGCGGAGAACCCCAAACAAAAGGAATCCAAAGAGGACCACACCAAGACACATCATCATTAAAATGCCAAGAGCAAAAGATAAAGAGAGAATCTTAAAAACAGCAAGAGAAAGAAACTCAGTTACCTACAAGGGAATACCCATACGACTGTCAGCTGATTTCTCAACAGAAACTTTGCAGGCCAGAAGGGAGTGGCAAGAAATATTCAAAGTGATGAATACCAAGAACCTACAACCAAGATTACTTTATCCAGCAAAGCTATCATTCAGAATTGAAGGTCAGATAAAGAGCTTCACGGATAAGAAAAAGCTAAAGGAGTTCATCACCACCAAACCAGGATTATGTGAAATGCTGAAAGGTATCCTTTAAGAAGAGGAAGAGGAAGAAAAAGGTAAAGATACAAATTATGAACAACAAATATGCATCTATCAACAAGTGAATCTAAGAATCAAGTGAATAAATAATCGGATGAACAGAATGAACTGTTGATTATAATAGAATCAGGGACATAGAAAGGGAATGGACTGACTATTCCTGGGGGGGAAAGGGGTGTGGGAGATGTGGGAAGAGACTGGACAAAAATCGTGCACCTATGGATGAGGACAGTGGGTGGGGAGTGAGGGCGGAGGGTGGGGCGGGAACTGGGAGGAGGGGAGTTATGGGGGGAAAAAAAAGAGGAACAAATTTAATAATCTGAACAATAAAGATTTAATTAAAAAAAAAAAAGAAAAAAAAAATTAAACACAGGACCTTGAAAAAAATTAAATTTAAATAAGTAAGTTGCATGGTAATGGATCGGAAAGCCTGGGGAAGCATGTTCTAGAAACTAGTTATTTATTTATTTTTAAAAAGTGCTATAAACAGCGTTAATAATAACAGTAATAATACCTGCATTTATTAAGCATTGCCCACATGCTGGGCCTTATGCTCGGCGGGTTACACGACCCTCTCGCTGCATGCGTAGTCCTCTCCTCTCTGGTTACTTCTCTCACATCTCCTCTCCCCAAATGCTCACTTCCTGGAGCCAGTGCCCTGGGCAGGACAGTTGGACACTTCTTGGGAGGAGATGCCTGATTCCAATATCCCTGCCTGAGGAGGTCAGGCAGAAGTGGAGAAGGTGCCAGGAGACACACGGACAAGCAGGTGGGTGAAATCTTGTGTAGCCCATAAGCTAGAGGCCAAAGTCCTCCCATGGGCCTGTATGTTCAGTTCGTCAAGGTCAGAGTGTGGCACTTAAATCCAAAGCCCACAGCTATCTAGGAGTTCTCCACTCTGTCTATGGCCCCCAACTGGAGATTCGGGTTCCCCCTGGTTACTCCATCAATGATACCTTTTTTTCTGCCAAAGGCCATTTGGATATTTTTTTTCAGAAATTTTTAAACTCTATCTTTATTGATTTCAGAGAGGAAGGGAAAAGGAAAGAAAGACAGAAACATCAATGATGAGAGAGAATCATTGATCCGTTGCCTCCTCCACGATCAGGGATCGAGCCCACAACCCGGGCATGTGCTCTTGACTGGGAATCGAACCATGTCCTCCTGGTTCAAAGGTTGACGCTCAACCACTGAACCACCATGGATGGTCCCATTTGGATATTTATAACATTACTTGCATGCCATACAAAATTATCAACTTAAAAACCAGCCTGCTATATTTGGTCAAAAATTTAATTAACTCACCCCTAAGGCAGTGGCAGGGCCGGACCAAATGATTTTGTGGGTCTTATATGACCCTCAGGCTGGCATTCCCCAACCCTGACATAGAGCATGGTCCTCACTCAGGGGCAATTCTGTCCCCCAGGGGACCCCTGGCAATATCTGGAGACATTTTTGGTTGCCATGACTGGGGAAGGGAACATCCCGTGGGGAGTGATCAGAGATCCTGCTGAATGTCCTACAAAGCACAGGACAGACCCCCACAACAAAGCACTGACGGGCCCTAAATGTCAATTCAATTTCCAATTTCAGCCAAAGATGAGAAACCCTGCCCTCGAGTGGCTTACAAACAGCACAGCCTTCGAGTCCGGGCAGGCTGGCTCATAGCTTCTCTACAAGCAGTCACATAGCCTTGCACAAGTAAAACCCCTGAGCTTCCCTTTACTCATCTACAAATTAGGAGTCTAATAAAGTCATGTGAAAACCCCCTAACAGCACTGCAAACTCAGCAATCTGCCGCTATCAACATCTTGGGCGTGTCCTCAAAGAGTAATGCAATCCGTTTTCTATCCCTACCAACTCCAGCTACTACTACCTGAAACCTTACCTCAGAATAATGAGTTTCAAACGGTGAATCTAACTGATCCTTGCAGGGGACTGAACTCATGCCTTTGGTCTCATCAGCTCCACTAATGAATCTACTGAGCTGCACAAAGGAAGGTAGAAAGCATAGCTTTTCCATTGAATAACCTCCAGCAGCTGACTCAGCACTATCACAGCTCATCAACCACAGGCCTAGGCCTCTAGAACCATGAGTCTCGACTTCCATATAGAACCAGTAACTTCCAGGTACCCCACTGGGCCAATCACTAATGATTATGAACCAGAACACAAAGAGATGGTAAGGGGCTCATTAAAAGTTAATATTAATATCATGAAATCAAGGACATCATAGGATTGCACCAAAAGCCTAAGAATTATTTACCAGACTTTCCCGTGTGATAATAAATAATGGCAATGTTCACCCCACCGCCTTATTCACTCGGGCAATGTCTACTGTGCTTCTTAGCTCACATATGACCTCCAGGAAACTCTATGGCTGCGCCCTCACCCCAGGTCTAGCCACCCTTCTGTGTTCCAGTAATGCATCAGGCTTACTACCATCACCACTGCTCTCTTGCTTTACCATAATTATCTCTTTCTTTTTCTGCCACAAGTCTGTGGCCTCCTATTGACAGAAAATATATTTTTGTCTGGGTCTATGTTTGCAGCATGCGGTATGGGGCTAGTGTATGCCACTGTTGAACAGCTACCAACTGTGGTTTCCATGAGGGTTGAAACATGGCTGCATCAGATAGCTCTTGCCACACGAAAGCTGGCAACTTAACTCAGCGGCTAAAACAAAAACATCCTCTGTGTTTGCATGTCTGTAAGCTGTCTGCTGGACAACTGAGCGTGGTACGGCTCAGCTGGGCTTAGCTTGAGCCTCCAGGGAGGTCCAGGTCTCTTCCACATGACTCTCAACCTCCTTGGACCAGTGGACTAGCCACTTACATTCTTCTCATGGCAATCACCAAACACAAAAGGGACATCTTTGTTGGCTTAAGGAAGTCACATGGTTGATGCCAACCACACCAGGTGGGGAAGTAGGCTACACCTCTACTGGGAGGAAGTGCAAAGTCCTGGGCATAGAAGGTGGGATGAAGAATTGGGGGCAAGGATCCACTCTAGCATTAGAACTCTTACATGGAAAAGAGGGGCCCGTTTCCACACTTTTAGAGTCATGTGTAGTTATGGAATGTTTACCCCAAACTCCCACTAGCAGGAGTTAATACCTGTATTATGCCATTGCAGTAGCCAGCCCTCAGTTGGTCCTAGCTATTAATTAGCCCAAGGTCACAAAACCGGAGAGGAGTAATGATATACACAAACCAAGGTCTGTCTTCCTCGAAAGCTCCCTACACTTGACTGCTTCCAGCAAAACCAAGTCCGCATAGAAAAGACAGTGTCTAAGGCCCTGCTCCAATCATGCTCTCCTGTCCCCAGCTTCGTTTCTGAAGTATTTTGGAAGCAATTCGGCACAGTCCAAAGAACTATGAATAGTAGGTGGGAAGAACAGCAAAGGGCCAGCCTCAGGAACTGAGCCACATGGCCAAGGTCAACCCCTATCCACACACCAGAGGAACAGAACCTCTCGGACATTCTGTGAGCCAAGTACAAGGCATTCTTACAAAGAATCAGCTTCAGAAAAAGAGGTCATTTTAGAGCCTGTCCTACACTTGCTTCCAAAACATTCTCGATGAAGCTTCAAGTTGTGCAGCACCGGGTTCTGCTCTGAAACACAGATAAAAATCACCCCAATCTCATTTGAGGTCACCCTGGCTTTCTCCCAGGGAAATCTAAAATGATGTGTGTGTAGATCACAGTGAGAGGCCTGAATCTTCTTGTTCTTTTAGTAACAGTGTAGCACCCACATTCAAGAGTCAACTCAGAGTACATAGCTTGGGCCCATCCCCTACCACAGAAAAACTTTGATTTTAGAAGGACAGCACACTTATCTATCATGACTTCAGAAATAAATATTTTGTGGCTGGTAAAAAGTTGGCAAAGTTTTTCCGCAAATGGCCAGATAATAAATATTTTTAGTTCCGCCACTGTAGCATGAAAGCTGCCACAGACTATACATACATGAATGAGTAGAGTTACATTCCAATAAAACTTTATCCACAAAAACTGGGAGTGAGATGACGTTTTGGCCCATGCGTTGTATTTTGTTGACCCCTAACATAAAAAGATGAGAATAACTCTGGCCAGTGTGGTTTAATTGATTGGAGTTGACAGAGAACTTCCCAACAGAAGTCTTTGGCATCTATGTACATTGAAGGGCTCTTCTCCCTGTCCCTTTTTATTGATTTGCTTCTTCCTTCCTTTCCCCTCCTCATCCTCAATACAGAGTAGGACTGGCTGGGAAGCAGGGAATTGGGACAGAACTCTCAATATCAGGTCCACACACCTGGGAAGAGAGGTTCCTGCTGGGAGAAGAAATATATCTTAGCCTTTATTGGGTCCCCCCTCCACCATTGATGGCGAACCTTTTGAGCTCAGCATGTCATCATTTGGAAAAACTCTAACTTAACTCTGGTGCCGTGTCACATATAGAAATTTTTTGATATTTGCAACCATAGCAAAACAAAGACTTATATTTTTGATATTTATTTTATATAAATGCCATTTAACAAAGTAAAATCAACCAAAAGAATGAGTTCACGTGTCACCTCTGACACACGTGTCATAGTTTCACCATCACTGCCCTACACCATCAGTACCACTCCCTCTAGGAGCCCCAAGCAATGAAGGATCTTGAAACAAACAGATGATTGGGCAGCTGTGAGGAGCACACTGCACTGGACTGCGTATTTGTGAAGAAATAAGTTTTGCTTTCCTTATTTTCTGTCTGCCAGAGGTGGGTGGGGGCCACCATGGGCCTGCAACTTCTACATTCTCTGCAAGAACTCTACCTCTGGACTCTTATACTACATCTGGTGTGAAAAAGGAGTTGCCATTCTTTATGTGAATGTGCACAAAGCCCACAAAGGGGTGCACCAAGAGTGTCCACCTCAGGTAATTGGGGAGACTGAGCCATTGGGCACTATAAGACACCTAGCACAGAAAGATACTCTATCAACACAGGGAAGCATAAAAAATGCGGAGACAAAGAAACAGGTCGCAAATGACAGAAATGGAGGAAAGCAAACTACTGGATATAGAGTTCAAAACCACACTTTTAAGGTTTTTCAAAAATTTCCTAGAAACCACCAATAAATTTAGTGAGATCCTCAAGAAATCTAGTGAGACACTCAAGGTTATGGAAAAGGACCAACTAGAAATTAAGCATACACTGACTGAAATAAAGAATATTATACAGAGTTCCAACAGCAGACTAGAGGATCACAAGAATCAAGTCAAAGATTTGAAATACGAAGAAGCAAAAAACACCCAAATGGAAAAGCAAAAAGAAAAAAGAATCCAAAAATATGAAGATAGTGTAAGGAGCCTCTGGGATAACTTCAAGCGTACCAACGTCCGAATTATGGGGGTGCCAGAAGAAGAGAGAGAGCAAGATATTGAAAACCTATTTGAAGAAATAATGACAGAAAACTTCCCCTACCTGTTGAAAGAAATAGGCTTACAAGTCCAGGAAGCGCAGAGAACCCCAAACAAAAGGCATCCAAAGAGGACCGCACCAAGACACATCATAATTAAAATGCCAAGGGGTCCCAGACTGTGAGAGGCCACAGGCTGGGCTGAGGGACCTCCCTCCCGAGAGTGCACAAATTTTTGTGCACCGGGCCTCTAGTATATAATAAAAAGGTAATATGCAAATCAAGAGGACAGCAGAATAGCTGGTCGCTATGACATGCACTGACCACCAGGGGGCAGATGCTCAATGCAGGAGATACC
Source organism: Myotis myotis (assembly GCF_014108235.1). Lineage (NCBI taxonomy): Eukaryota > Metazoa > Chordata > Mammalia > Chiroptera > Vespertilionidae > Myotis > Myotis myotis. The sequence goes on along the minus strand of NW_023416314.1, from coordinate 22,026,018 downwards.
CCCTGGTGGTCACTGCACTCCCAAAAGCCGGCTGATGGTTGGCGAGTGCGGTGGTGTTAAGCCAGTTGGACATCTCCTGAGGGCTTCCCCAACTGCTAAAGGGTGCAGGCCAGGCTGAGGGGACCCCTTCCCGTCCCCCTCCTCCCTGAGTGTACGAATGTCGTGCACTGGGCCTCTAGTTTATAAATAAACTTTATTATAGATATGTCTAGAAAAATACAAAGTATACCTATTCATGATTTTGGGCATTCACTGGGGGGGTCTTAGAACCCCCGTGGATAAGGAGGAACTACTGTCACCACTTAGTAAATATCGCAGTCAGTATTCAAATCCAACTTATCAATTAGTGCTATTTCTGTACCTGTCTTATCTTCCCTATGGAAATGAACATTTTTTCAAAACAGTCTAAGTCTTGATTTTTTAAAATTCTCTATTGAAGCTATCTCAATACCTTAAGCATTCTAATCACTCAATTCATATTTTTTAAAAATATATCTTTATTTATTTCAGAGAGGAAAGGAGAGGAAGAAAGAGATAGAAACACCAACGATGAGAGAGAATCATTGATTGGCTGCTCCCGTATGCCCCACATGGGGGATTGAACCCGCAATCTGGTCATGTGCCCTGACCAGGAATCAAACTGTGACCTCCTGATTCATAGATCAATGCTCAACCACTGAGCCATATTTCATATTTATTTGAATAAATGATTAAGTGAAATTATCTAGCTGGAGTTTCTCATCTTTCTCTTTCCTGACTGGAAATACCTCTGGATCCTCATCTTTTGTGGCTTTTAATTTTAAGTTTAATTCTATTTTGAATTACAATGAGGAGCCATGGGATTGGATTAGAGTATGCCTGATTGGATTAAAATGTTATTGCTATCAGCCTATTCCCTTTTAGGATGGCTCCAAGTAAGAAAGCACTTTCAGATTAGTGGAAGGTAGGCTATGTATTATTCCATTCCTTTTTTTTCTTCTTAAATGTGAAATTGATAGAAAGAGAGAACTTTCTCTGTTAAAAGTTTAAAGCATTTAGTTTTTCATTGTGGGAACATTTTTCACTTTTACCTTAGAAGTTGTGATAGATGGAGTTTCCATTTCTCCTAAGTTAAAATTGAATATATATATTTATTTCATTAAAAAATATATATATATACACACATATACATATACAGACATATACATATGCACCTATATCTTCAGCTAGTTTTGCTATGTTGTCATGTTAAAAGTTTTAAAGAAAATGTTTTTAAATTGTTGTTTGTTGATATTTAGAGAGACAGAGGGAGAGAGAGAGAGAGAGAGATTTGATGTTCCACTTGTTGATGCATTCATAGGTTGCCTCTTATATGTGTCCTGACCAGAGATTGAACCTGAAACCTTGGTCATATCAGGATGATGCTCTAACCATCTAAGCTACTTGGCCAAGGCTGTTAAAGGAAGATTTTTATGAAGAAAAAAAAATCTTTTTGTTTTATGGGAAACTGAAGGAGTAGACCAGAGTTGGACATAAATGGTTTTGGAGGATGTTGACAGACTGGATAGGGATGGTGCTGAGAGAATTCAATTTTTGATGAAACACATAGAGCCAGACCTGCAATCCATGCTGCTTCATTTTGAGGTTGAGTCCAAAGGGAAAGCATATTTTTGGATCTTGGAAAACGTTCATGTAAAATTGAGATTTCATATTTTTGGACAATTGCCTTTTTATTCCTCCATCCTTTTTAAAAATTTTTATTGATGAATTTTTATTGATTACATCTGTGTCCTTATCTCCATATTAACCCCCTCTCCCGCCACTCATGCCCTCACCCCCCTGTTGTCTGTGTCCATTGGTTAGGCATATATATATATATATATATATATATATATATATATATATGTATATATGTACACACACACACACACAGTGGGGCCTTGACTTACGAGTGTCCCGACTAACGAGTTTTTCAAGATACAAGTTGTCTCTCAGCCGATTTTTTGCTTTGAGTTGCGAGCTAAAATTTGTGTTACAAGCCAGCTTCAGATACCCCCCACTAGTTGGCGTAGCGAACGTCACAGTGAACGCCACAACATCAGCCCAGCATCACGTGTCTCACTCGTTCACTTTTTGATTTGACATACGAGTAATTTGAGTTATCAGCTCTGTCACAGAACGAATTAAACTTGTAAGTCAAGGCCCCACTGTATATATATTTAAATTTATACCATGGAATGTTATGCAGCAGTAAAAAAAGAAGAACCTCTTACACTTTGAGACAGCATGGAGTGACCTGGAGAGGATCATGTGAAGTGAAATAAGTCAGTCAGAGAAAGACAAGTATCACATGATCTCACTCATATGTGGAATCTAAGTAACAAAATAAACTGATGAACGGAGTGGATCCAGAGACATGAAAGCATGGAGCAGTGTGTGGAATCTCAGAGGGAAGGAGGGGGAGGGTGAGTGGGATTAATCAAGCAGGACCTTGTATGCATATATGCATGGCCCATGGACACAGATGAGGCCATGCATATATGGGGTGGTAAGGGCCTGGGGCAGCGGATGGGCTGGAGGGGGTTAATGGGGGACAAAAGGGGACATATGTAATATTTTCAACAATAAAGAATTATTTTTAAAAAAAGAATTAAGGATTGGCAAAAAAATGTTTAAAAGAGATTAAAGCAAGACTATTTACATTTAAAATATAGTTCTTTTTTGATTTCAGAGAGGAAGGAAGAGGGAGAGAAATAGAAACATCAATGATGAGAGAGAATCATTGATTGGCTGCTTCCTGCACACCCCTTACTGGGGATTAAGGCCGCAAACAGGACATATGCCCTTGACTGGAATCGAGCCTGGGACCCTTCAGTCCACAGGCTGATGCTCTACCAGTGGTTCTCAACCTTCCTAATGCCGTGACCCTTTAATACAGTTCCTCATGTTGTGGTGCCCCCCAACCATAAAATTATTTTCGTTGCTTCTTCATAACTGTAATTTTGCTAATGTTATGAATCGTAATGTAAATATCTGATATGCTGTATTTGTTTTCTGATGGTCACGACCCACAGGTTGAGAACCTCTAATCCACTGAGCCAAACTGGTTAGGACAAGACTATTTACATTTAAAGTGGAGTCTAAAATGTTTAAATCTTTACCTTTTGTTTTGGTGATTATTTTTTTATTTTATTTGGTCAAATTTTCAGTTTATTGAGGCATTTATGGGGTTTTGTGTATTTTCATATTCAGCTTTCAAAGAAATACTTTCACTGAAAATAGTTTTCTTTAGTGAGATGATAAAACAAGGTTTACTAGCAGTGATAAAGAACATTTTGGAGCATGTGGTTGATCAATTACATTGGACCTGATTGAATAAAATTGTTTTTTCATTCACATCTATCATACTAAGATTTTTTAATGAACTGTCAATGAAAATATCCCATTTGTTTTGTGCAAGAAACTGCTGAATCTTGGATGTAGTTTCTGAATGAATTGGCAAGCTGGGAGATATTTTTATAATTGTAGTTGCTAAAGAGTTCTAGTTCGAATAGTTGGTGCTGTGTGACATAGGTGAGATGTTATTTTGTTGTGGTGGTTAATATTTATGTGTTCGATAATAGTCGCTTCATGCAGTTCTCTAGCAACCTTAGCTGTATTCAGAACAGACTTTGGGATTTGGGGAGTTTGGTGCTTATTCATTTAAAACCTTAGCATCTGAGGAACATGTCATCTAGACTCTAAGATTTAAAATAATGACCTTTCATTCAGTGTGAAAAAATATATTTCAGAAATATATTGTTTACATGGAATCCACAGACAGAGCAGGCCTAGCTAAGAAACTCAAAATCAGGAGTCCATAGCATTGTAATGCCCACTCCTGTCCAGCAGGTGGCGGGGGTTGGTGTTCCAGGAAAAATACCCACATTTTCAGGAAAAGCTGAAAGTATCTGGCCCAGGCACCTAGGATTTTGAGGATTTGGAGTGAAAATATTTGAAGAAACCTTTATACAACCAAGTTATGCCATTTTAAAATAATCAGTGACTCTATATGTGATAAAAACGCTGGGAACCATTCAGTACCTACTGGAGCAGGAGTGTGGAGGGTCGCTGGGCACTAGGAGGACATGGACCTTTACAGCATCAACTACCTGCACTTCGGGGAGCCCAAAACGTGGTACGCGGTGCCCCCAGAGCACGGCCAGCGCCTGGAGCGCCTGGCCAGGGACCTTTTCCCGGGCAGCTCTAGGGGCTGCCAGGCCTTCCTGCGGCACAAGGTGGCCCTCATCTCGCCCACTGTCCTCAAGGAGAACGGGGTCCCGTTCAGTCGCATCGCTCAGGAGGCTGGAGAGTTCATGGTGACCTTTCCCTATGGCTACCACGCTGGCTTCAACCATGGCTTCCACTGTGCGGAGGCCATCAACTTTGCCACCGCGCGATGGGTCGACTATGGCAAAGTGGCCTCTCAGTGCAGCTGCGGGGAGGCCCGGGTGAGCTTTTCCATGGACGTGTTCGTGCGCCTCCTGCAGCCCGAGCGCTATGAGCTGTGGAAACGCGGAGAGGACCGGACTGTTGTGGACCACGTGGAGCCCTCGGCGCCGGGCGGCGGGGAGCTGAGCGCCTGGAGGGAGGGCTGCCCTGACTCTGCACCAAGCGGGCAGACATGGTCGCGATGGTTGTCTTTAGGAAGAGGAGAGGCAAGAAAGGGCTGCGCAGGCCTGGGTCAGCGGCGCCGGTCGGTGGACACAGAGTGCAGTGCTCCACACCCTGAGATGGAGGACCAGCCCCTCGACATGCCGGGTCCCAGAGCCCTGCAACCGGAGGCCTTGTTGCTAAGGCTTCCGTGGCTGAGGGTCCTTTCAGGGTTTCTGGATCTTGCTTCCTCCTGTCCCTCCCCACTTCCTCCTGGTTGCCTCGTGTGCGCCCCCACTGGACGCTCTTAATAATCATTGGAGAGAAAGGAAGAAGAAAGGAAAAAAGGAAGGAAGAAAGAATGAATCGTTGGAGCTCTGGGGCAAAGTCAAATTTGCAAAACACCATTATAGTCACTGAAAATAGTGAGATGATAAAACGAGGTTTACTAGCAGTGGAAAAAAAACATTTTGGAGCATGTGGCTGATCTGCTGACAATGCAATTGTATTGGAGCTGATTGAATAAAACTATTTTTCCATCATCTCTATCATACTACTATGATGTTTCTGATAGAGCTCCAAAACCACTGCTGAAAGCAGATGAATTCCGCATCCCCCGCAATAGCGTGAGTCCCCGGTTTCATTGGCACCTCTGAGATGAAAAGGATTAATTTTGACACTAAGCAGGTTCAAAGCCTAGTTCTGTCACTCACTACAAATTAGGGAAGTTTGAGCAAGTGGATTCCCTCTCTCCGATTCCTCATCTACAAACTGGGTTCCTGTGCCCACTGCACAGATTGCGGTAGGGGCCTTAGTAGCTAATGCGTTAGAGTCTAGCGGTTAGACCATCCTTTAACAGTGCCTGCCATATACTCAGAGTTCAATTAGCGGTCATGACCATTTTATCTTCATTGCCTCTTCAGAGGCCACCTGGGAATATGAGTTCTGCGTGACCTCTGAAAAGTCTGGGTCAGAATAAAGAGGGCTCAGCTGGGGTTGCTCAGTGGTTGAGCATCTACCTATGAACCAGGAGGTCACAGTTCGATTCTCCCATCAGAGCACATGTCCAGGTTGCAGGCTTGATCCCTAGTGGGAGGTGTGCAGGAGGCAGACGATCAATGATTCTCTTTCATCATTGATGTTTCTATCTCTCCCTTCCTCTCTGAAATCAATAAAAACATATTTTAAAAAGGAATGAGGAGGATTTCTTTAGCTGAGCACCTTAGGAGCATAAACAGAGAGGTGAAAAGTCCAGAGGGAACCTGTGATTACCGTCGGGGAAGGGAGCTAGAACTTTGTCAGGTCGTGGAACTGTGCACGTGTGCATGTGTGTGTTGCCTCCTTCTGTTCTCCTGCAGCGCTAAGCAGTGAGGCCTTTGTTTTCTTCTTGGAGCAACAAGGGAATGGGGAGATGGGGAGTTTTTACCTTGGAGATAGAAGGATAAGAAGGGTGAGCCCATGAAGAGGGAGGAAGATGGGCACTAGAGAGAAAGAAGGAGACTCGGGTGGCCTGCTGGGGGCCTTAGCTACCATGAAGGGTTGGGGCGATTCCTCACCCATGCTGACAGGGGGACTTCTCCTTTCTCTCAACAGTACAACCAGGACTGTGGAGTGAGATTCTGGGTCTGGAAGTGCCGATGGCTGTGTGGCAGGGGCTCTGCCTGCCTCCTACTAGGGCTTCTGCTGTAAGATGGGCCTCAGGACAGTGGGCTGCTAATATCTCTGGGGATCTGAGACTTGCTGTTGGCCCAGGAAGACAATCGCTCCTGTGGGTGGAGAAACCTCTGTCATAAGAGGAATTGCGATAAAGAGTTTGAAAGGTTGACGTCACTGCAGTGCCAGGCATGGTGAAGGGAGTTCGCGCCCTCAGCCGGGTCCTCAGATTGGCTGCCCTAAAACAGAAGCAGTGGATGAAGCCCTAGTCCTGGGCTGGCTGAAGCTTTCTACTTGGAGTTGTCCCCCCGCTTCTGTCACTGCATTGCTGCACCTTCTTGTCACTTCAGTCCTCCCATCAGTGAACCCAGTGCCACAGCCTGCTCCAGAGTGGTGGCTGTGACAACTGAGCCAGATGTCCCGGGCTGAGCTGCTCCCTGCGTGGTCCCCGGCTGTCAGGCAATCATCCCTGACCTGGCTCCAAAGAATCCTTCCTCACCATCTAAGAGAGGGTGGCTCCAGGAAAGTCTGACCCTGCTTGTCCATTACAAATGGCCTTTTGTCCTTGGTATGGGCAAGTCTAGAAAGGCTATTCCTCTGGAAAGTGATAATAATTCTCTATTTGTTATTCCTTCCCTATGGCCTCCCCTGCAGCTCTTATTTTTCTTTTATTGGTGAAATGAATAAATGATGCTGCTGTTGATGCAGCTTTATGTTTTCCCTCCACCCACAAATTCAGTTGTTGACATTACCGCTCTGTATGCATCTGTGCAAAGTTGATTCTGAATTGTGATTGTGTTTAAAGCAAACCTTTCCCTGCCCAGCTGGCATGGCTCAGTGGTTGAGTGTGGACCTATGAACCAGGAGGTCACGGTTCGATTCCAGGTCAGGCCCCATGCCGGGGTTGCAGGTTCGATTCCCAATAGGGGTCAGGAAGAGGCAGCAGATCAATGATTCTCTCTCATCATTGATGTTTCTCTCTTTCTCTTCTTCTCCCTTCCTCTCTGAAATCAATAAAAATATATTTTAAAAAAAATACAACAAAAACCTTTCCCTAGTCACTGTTTTACCTTTCTGGCAGCTAGTTTGATGGAAGAACGGCACTTGAACCTGTGCTTTGCCACTGTCTAGTCATGTGACCTTCAGCAAAAGATCATGGATATTCTCAGAGCCAAAATTACAGAGCAAGCGTTTTGTGGGATGTAAATGTGGTGGGATGCAGGAGGTGCTGGATTAATTTGGATGTGCACTCCTTCACTCTCCCTAGCACAAGATTAAGGACATACTTTGATATTTTCTCTTTCCATGATGCGAAGGCATACTGTTGCTCCTACCACCACCTCATAGGCTTACCCATTACTTTTTAAATTTTAATTAATAGACTTTATTTTTTAGAGCACCTCACAGCAAAATTAAGCTGAAAGTACAGACAATTCCCACATACCACTGCTTCCTTCACTAGAATCCACACCAATTTAGTACATTTGTTACAACCGATGAGCCTACATTGACACACGATTATCCTCCAAAGTCTACATTATCCCCCATAGTTTACATTAGGGCTCATTCTTGGTGTTACACATTCTATGGGTTTGACACATGTACAATGGCATGTATCTGCCCTGACCCTACCATACGTAATAGCTTTGCTTCCTAAAAATCTGCTGCCTATTATTTCCCTCCCAAACCCCAGGCAACGACTGATCTTTTCACTGGCCCCATAATGATGTTTTTTCCAGAATGCCATATAATTGGGATCATACAGTATGTTGTCTTTTCAGATGGACTTATTCCACTTAGTAGTAAAATGCATTTAAGTTTCTTCCATGTCTTGTAGCTCTGTAGCTCATTTCTTTATCTTGCTGAATAACGTTCTATTGTACGGATGTACAACAGCTTATCCATTCACCTACGGAAGGACATTTGGTTGTTTCCAAGTTTCAGCAATTATGAATAAAACTATTACAAATACTCATGTGCAGGTTTTTGTGTGGAAGTAACTTTTCAACGAATTTGCACTTGCTATATCATATGGTAGGACTATATTTAGTTTTGTAAGAAAATGCCAAACTGTCTTCCACCCATTATTTTTACTGGTACAAAACTGTTATTTTTTCTCATAATCTACCACATAGTATTTGTACAAAAGGTCACACATGCTCATTTGCAGATTCCACTCCTTGTCGTGTTTGGCTGGGTTGCGATGTTACGAAGGCAAGGTCAAGATTTCATAAACAGCCAGGAGCCAGAAGACCCAACCTTTATTCAGACTCCTACACTGACTTATTGAGTCATCTTTCAATAAATCAGCTCTTTCCTTTTATCTTCACTTCCCCATTTAGTCAAAGGGAGTCCTTAGCCGATCTGCACCTGTGCTGGAGTTTGCCCGCCAGTTCAGACCAGCGCTAACATAATTTGTGCTAATTTTAGCTATTATCATCATTACTTATAAGCCAAAACTCATAAGAGCAACATTAGAAGTTGTACTTGAATGCAATTTGGAGAGTTGGTGTTTGGGTCGTGGGACTCCTGTAAGATTTATAAACAGTTTTAGTTATGGATTTGTCTGACCACACCGAGTCATTCATAAAGATTAACCAATACATCAACCTCGTTCCTGTGTGTGTAAGGAGTCCTTTTCAGATATTTAAAAATAACCTTGTGATATTTATTTCCCTGGATTGTGGTTATATATGAGTTCAAAGTTGTTTCTTGGCCCCGCCCCCGCCCCCAGTGTCGGTGTTACCTTTCATCCCTTTAAATAGGAAACCACAAACAGTTGCTAGGAATTGGCTGCAGAGATAAGTGGAAAGAAAACCCGATCTGAGCGGATCAGAGCCCTGGGGAGGAACCGTCCCCCGCTCCAGCTGCCTTGCCCGCCCCCGCTCTGCGCACCCGCCTCTCAAACTGAAATTCCTCACATGCTCCTGTTGCCCGTCCTCGCCACTGACTCTCGGTAACTGCGGTCCAACAGTGAGACCCCCTGTTATTATTCTAGTATTATTTTGGTGGATTTTTCGGAAAGAAGCCATTTCAGGGAGAAACTAAGAGGGACAGAGCTGAGCACGGTGGGGGAGGGAGTCATTGTTGGGAGTGCCACCTTACCCCCTACCCCCCAAAAAGTAACATTTGTGTTGCTGGGTTTCTGCATTTTCTTTTTTGGCTAAGCCTCACCCGAGGATATTTTTCCATTGATTTTTAGAGAGAGTGGAAGGGAAAAGGAGAGACAGAGAGAAACATCAATGTAAAAGAGACACATCGATTGGTTGCCTCATACACCCCAACCAGGGCCAGGGAACCTGCAACCAAGGTAAGTTTCTTTGACCGGAATCAAACCCAGGACCCTTCAGTCCATGGGCCAATGCTCTATCCACTGAACCAAACTGGCTAGGGCAGTTTCTGCATTTTCTTATCTCACCTCTAGAATGCTGGCTTCCGGTACCCTTGTGCTCTAGTTGTTCATCCTTCTCGCCTTTCCCCAAAAGGACTGCATCCAGGCCTGTAGACCTCAGAGAGCATCCTTTCTTGTCCTATCCCTCAGAGCCTTTTCTCAAAAGATTCACTTGGTGCCTATGCATCCCAGGCCCATTCATTCATTCATTCATTCATTCATTCAGCACATGTTTACTGAGCACCTACTGTGGACCAGGCACTATTCTTCTAATTGGGGATACAACAGTGAAAAAGACAAAGTTTCAACTTCCCTGGAGCATTATACAGAGCGTCACATAATAACATGTCAAGTAGTCATAAGGGCTATCTGATAGGGTGGATCTTTGGGGGATGTGGTCTTTGATTGCGAAGGCGTCTTGGGGATGTGGTCTTTGATTGCGAAGGCCTCTTGGGGATGTGGTCTTTGAGTGTGCCACGTGAACATGGGCGGGGTGGGCATCATTATAGGCAGAGGGACAACACGTGCAAATGCCCTGAGGTGGGCACATCCTTAATGTGCTCACAGATTAGCAAAGTAGGTGAAGAGCAGGAAGGAGGGACTGGGAGCTGGGGCAGGGATCTTGTTGGGGGATGGGCACAAAGCGTATGACCTCAGTGCATGCACACTCCTCCAGAAAACCACTGAGTGATGGGAGCAGTCGGAGCTGTAGGTGAGCTGGGATGGAGGAATCCAGGGACCACAGAGCCTCGGAGAGCATTAATCATTCACAGCCATGCCTGAGAATGGCTCTGTCCTTCCTAGCAGATGCCAGTCGTGAGAGCAGGGGCTCTCTCTGTTTGGGTTCCCTGTAGCATCAGCGAACAAGGCATGTGCCTGACTCAGTAGGCACTTTGGACTTGTGTTGGATTAGATAGGACTCTGGCTGACACCGCAGGGCCCTGGCTCTCACTAAGTGGACAACGGCCATCTCAATGATTTATAAGCCACCTCAGGCCGATGGCCTGCAGTCCATATTGTGGAATTTTGCAGAGGCTCGTGTTTGAATAATGCAGACAGCCATGAAGCTGGTCTGAAGGAAAGAGACCCTTGGCTCCTGCAGGGTCTGCAACAGGAATGCTCCAGAGAAACAGTGACCAGGTGAAAGATCAGGTGAGAGAGTTGAACTGGCAGTAAACTTAGAGTGGGAGGCTGCATACAGAAAACTCTGGGCTGCAGATAAGGTTAATATCCAGGGAACTGCTCGTATCAGCAATTGGCAAAGGTCTCAGAATCCATCCCCATGAATGTCAAGGGTCCACTGAATACATTTCTCCTGCCTGAGAAATGCCTTGGGAACAGGTGGCCTAACCTCACCTCTCCTGTGATATCACTTTATATTTACAGATGACCCTCCAGGGGGGTCATGACCCCCCAGGAACTTTATTTTTACACTAGAGGCCTGGTGCATACATTTGTGCACATTAAAAGAAAATTAATTAGAAGAACTATTTTAGAGGCTGTGGAGGGACTCCCAGAGGGCTCCAGGACGTGTCCGGCCCATCTTGCCCAGTTCCAATTGGCCAGACCCAGCAGCAAGCTAACCTACGGGTCAGAGCGTCTGCCTCTTGGTGGTCAGTGTGCATCATAGCAACTGGCCAAATGGTCAAATGAATGGTTGGACACTTAGATATGGTTTATCTCATGGATTAAGCTGGATTAATACAATTGCTTATTATCTTTGTTGGTTTTCTCTGTACAGTGAAGAGTCAATGAATATTATTGGTTGAAGGAATAAATTCCATGAACTATCAAAAGAAATGGAGAAAGGGTTAGCATTATAAGAAACAACTAAAATAAATGAAAAGTCCCTATTATAGCATTGGTACTTTCTCGCTAATTTTTTAAAAATATATATTTTATTGATTTTTTTTACAGAGAGGAAGGGAGAGGGATAGAGAGCCAGAAACATCGATGAGAGAGAAACATCGATCAGCTGCCTCCTGTACACCCCCCACTGGGGATATGCCCGCAACCAAGGTACATGCCCTTGATTGGAATTGAACCTGGGATCCTTCAGTCTGTAGGCCGATGCTCTATCCACCAAGCCAAACTGGTCAGGACTCACTAATTTTTTAAGAATATTTTTTTATTGATTTCAGAGAGGATGGGAGAGGGGAAGAGAGGTAGAAACATCTATGAGGAGAGAGAATCATTGATCAGCTGTCTCCTGCACGTCCCACACTGGGGACCGAGCCCACAATCCAGGCATGTGTGCTGACCTGGAATTGAACCCTGACGTCCTGGTTCATAGGTCAATGCTCAACCATTGAGCCACACCGGCCAGGCTCAGAATTATTTTTAAAAATAAGGTATCCAGCTCTAAGCTGGGAGTTGAAATAACTTTCAGAGCCGCAGAATAAACTATGTTTCTCATATTTCAATACAAGACATCCAGTCAACAGATATTATGAATTCCCTTACGCAGGGGTAGGCAAACTGCGGCTCGGCAAACTTCGGCCTGCGAGCCACATGAGGCTTTTTGGTTCCTTGAGTGTGGCTCTTCCATATCGACTTCTGTGCATGGGCCACGAAGTTTCAATTGCACTGTATGTGCACGTCCGCACGTGGTATTTTGTGGAAGAGGCACACTCAAGAGGCCAAAGAGCCGCATGTGGGTCGCGAGCCGTGGTTTGCCAACCACGGCCTTAGTGTGCCAGGCACTGTACTAGATGCTAAGGATACAACGTAAAATGGAGTTCACAGTCTGCTTGGAGAGACAGACAAGCAATTAGGCCATTTCACCAGGCCACAGCTTCTCAGCAACCATGGCAATAGCCAGGCCCTCCCCACGCTGATGGTTTTAAGCCGGAAAGAGATGTGTCTTGTAAGTTCAGGGCCGAAGCCCCATGGGGCTCTCAGAGGAGTTTCAGTCTGTTCCCGGACCCATGGCAGTCCTCTGGTCGCTTTCTCTCAATCCTGCCTGACAAATGGACACATGCCCCATTTCATCTTGGAAAACATGCAGAGGCTCAGACTCCCGCCCAGACGCGTGACTCAGAATCTGCATATTAATGAGCTCCCAGGTGGGCCACGGGCAAGGCTAAGGTTGGGAAGCTCTGTTATAGAACAGCGGTTCTCAGGTTCTCAACCCACTGGAATCACATTGAAACATGTGGATGCCTGGACGCCCACCGCCCTTTGCCTCCAAATTTCCATTTTAATTGCCTGGAGGACATAATGCTAACAGCTCCCTGGGCGAGGCCCTGTGCAGTCCAGTTGAGAACCGCCCATCTAGCAACTGGTCCAGGGGAGTGAGGCTGCAGGGGCGGATGGGAGTTTAGTTTCCTCAGCAACAGCCAATGAGAGTTCTGGTTTTTTTTCTTTCTCCTCAGGCCCAGTTCGCAGGGACGTGGAGAAGACACATTCTTCTCTCCGCCCCCGCCGCCCCCGTCTCCATTCCGGCCGATGGGACATGTGACAAGGCTCTGAAGCTTCTTGGCAGCTGCTGTTTCTCTTTGTTTGGGGTCACAGTGTCCAGGCTGCGCTGGGCTGGCACTGTTCCGCCCACTCACTCCTGTGCAGATGGGGCTGAGCTTTTCTGCGGTGGGAGTTTGTAGTTTCTTGAAATGGGGTCTTTCTCCTTCCTTCATCCCCTGCCCACTGCTCGCAGCACCCGGAGGCTGCTTGGTTGGAGGAAACCCAGCCAGATCTCATCTCTCCTGTGTGCCCTTTGACCCCGGTGGAAATTCACATTCCCACCCGGCTCAGGCGAGTCATCTAAGTGAGCATTGCTGTCAGGAAGATGTCTCATGCCCCATCCTGAGGTCAAGGACTCTCTGCAGGGCTGCCTACTATTCTGTGGGAATGAGAGAAAGGGAGTTGGCCGTTCCTGGATTTTCAAGAGAAGTTGCAAACTTGGAATTTTATGAAACAAACAAACAAACATCAGATTTTAAAAGGTTGGCAGCTAGTTTCAAAAATTTGAAAGCCCTGTTGGTGCCCTGGCCGGTGTTCTCAGTGGTTAGAGGATTGGCCTGCATACGGAAGTGTGGTGGGTTCAATTCCTGCTTCAAGAGCACTTACCTCAGGCCGGGGCACATGTGGGAGGCAACCAGTAGATGTGTCTCTCTCACATCCATGTTTCTCTCTCTCTTTCTTCCTCATCCGTCTCTTCCCCTCTCTCTGAAAAGCAAAGGAAAAAATAATTCTCAGGTGAGAATTAGCAACAACAACAGAAATAAAAACCATTTTAAAAAAAGCCCTGTTGACTAAAGAAAATATTTCCAGAGGCCAGAGTTGGCTCATTAACCTCAGGGACATGCCCCCTATTGTAAACTTCATCTGGGTTGCAAAGGTTCCATGAGCCCATGGCAGCTAACCTAAATGATCTTGCTGTACATCTGGAACTTGTCAAGAAGGCAAGACATCTTTTTTTAAAAAAATATATTTTATTGATTTTTTATAGAGAGGAAGGGAGAGGGATAGAGAGCCAGAAACATCGATGAGAGAGAAACAGCGATCAGCTGCCTCCTGCACACCCCCTTTTGGGGATGTGCCAGCATCCAAGGTACATGCCCTTGACTGGAATCGAACCTGGGACCCTTCAGTCCACAGGCCAACACTCTATCCACTGAGCCATACCAGTTCGGGCAGGCGAGACATCTTGAGTCCTCTCTAAGTCATGTGGCCAAAGGTTTGTAATTCAAGTAGCTTGCTGTTAGGTAGACCCTCTGCCGAAGGCACGCCTTACCTATGCCTTGGTCTAAGCATGGCTGTTTCTGACTCTCACCGTTCACTGCATGCCCTTCTGTGGTGACAGCGGACCTCTGCCTGACCTGGGCCAGATATCGTTGGAGTCGTGCAGAGTTTGTCGTATCTCCCCAGGACAGCAGATCAGAAGGAAAGAAGGAAGGATTTACACTCCCAGTCTTCTCCCTCTCTACCCCTCCTCCCGCACCCCCCAAATAACAGACAGCCCAGCATTGACAGAACTCCTTGTTCCCTGCTGCCACATCTGTCCCAGTGACCGAGTGTTTCTCCCTCAATGCCCTCTTTATACAAGATGATGTGACTTGTGTTTGTTGCTAATATTAGACTTGCAACAGATGCCCTGACTGTTGGGTCCTGGGTGCATGAGGAGCAGATGAAAAAAGCCAAGGCAAGGCTTGCAAATGCCCAGTGACTTTAATAACAGAACTTGCTGCAAGGGGCAGGGGGCTCCCACTGTTAGGCAAGGTGGCAGCAACAGGCCCATGAGAGACGCAGGAACTGAGTCCACAGTCTAGGTAACCTTGGCAATGTAGGGAGAGCTCTAGGGGGAAGCCGGTAGGGGACTAAAACATCAAGATATGGCATCTTCCCGTGGAGACAAACAGTAATACCAAGGTCTGTGGTGAAAATGACAAGTCATTAAGACACCACTGGTGGCCAAAGTAGGACCCAGAAGAACCTGATAGCAAGTCTAGCGAGACAGTAGATCATTCAGTGAATGTGGCTAATGTCATGGCTCTTTCTGGTCCTTTCCATTCTTCTCAGTAAAGCCCTTTTTTAGACAAATTAGAGGAGGGTGGTTACATACCACAAACCTCTTGGGTTTTAGTGTGAACCCCTGAGACTTGGCCCCTCTCTTGTTTTCGGAATGCTTTCAGCTCACTTCTGCAAGGTATTTTAAGAGTTTCTAAACATCTATGTGTGTTCCCCCTCAAATTTTTATTTAGTTTCCTGAATCCTGTGGAAGTTCGCATGTCTGACTCTGTTGCCTCCTACACGTGCTATGTTCTAACAGACGTTGTCAAAATGAGCATTTTCTGCCCACAGTGATTCAAGGCTAGCTGAGACTTGGTCAAAGCCAATGAATCAAGGGCCTTCGGGTCTCAGGAGGTTGTGCTGAAAAGGTTCTGTGATATGAAGGCTCTATCTTGATTTGGATAGAACTGTCATTATCCCCATTTTGCAGATGAGGGATTTAAGGCTCAGAGAGCTCAAGCAACTCATAAGTGGCAAAGCTCAGGTCTAAACCAAAGTTTCCTGATACTCAAACCTCGGCTTTTTCCACTTATCTGCACTTTTGGAGATTTTATACAATTCCCAGATGCTGTTACAAGCTCACCGAGACAGATACACACAAACCGAGACAGAACTGTTTGCCTTAAAATTTTTCTAGTGATAAAAGTAAACAGAAATGGCTTTAAATTCATAAGTAATTACAATGACATGAATACTTGGGCAGATGAACTTCTGAATAAATGTTTACAGTTCTCTGTTGAAAATAGAGTTAACCTGGTAGCTTGACCTGTGAGTTCCAGGACCGCTGAGGTCATATTTTATTTGCTCTGTGTCCCCAGCAATTAGCCCTGAGCTTGGCCCAGAAGGGGCACTCACCATTTGTTGAATGAATGAATGAATGAATGAATGAATGAATAAGTTTCTCCTCTATCCATATCAGTATTTGGAAGAAAGAGACCATCTACCTAAATACAACAATAAAATCAGCTTTCCAAACTTGACCTGGATTTAATATTTTTTGCTTGAAAAAAGTATTTTGGCAGGAAGAGATTAGCCAAAGAACTTATATTCATACTAGAGGCCCAGTGCACAAAATTTGTGCATGGATAGGGTTCCTAGGCCTGGCTGGCAATCAAGGCCAATCAGGGCCTTCCGGCTGCCAGCTGGGGCCTTCCTTCATTCTGCGCTGCCCCCTGGTGATCAGTGCACATCATAGCGAGCGGTCAAACTCCCGGTTAGTTGAACTCCTGAGGGGACAATTTGCATATTAGCCTTTTATTATATAGGATATGCATTGCCCATAAACACAGACAATAAAGTGGTGAAGGTCTTGGGGGAGGAAGGAGAATGGGGGAGGTGGAGGGCAAGAGGGGAAAAAAAGGGGGGGGGACATCTGTAATACACTCAACAATAAAAATTTTAAAAGTATTTTGTTTTTTTCTTTTGTAAGATAGTTTCTCTATATAAAAATATAAATATATGAAAATAGAATAAAACAATTTTACTTATCTTATTATGCAAAGATAGTTATTGAACTCTTAGTCTTTTATTATTCTTTGCATACATTCACACAGTGTGATCATACCATGCATATAATTTTTTATTCTACTTTTCCAATTTTCTTTCTATTACAAACATGTTAATAGCACTTCAGTTTTTACCTCCTGGGAAGTTTTGTTTTTTTTTTTTAACTTTGTTAATACAAAGGCAACATATATTCTAGATAAATAAAAATATACAGATTAAAAAATAAAAAATTATTCAAAATAAAGAAAATTAAAAATATGGACCTTAAATAAAACAGAGTGTTCTGCCTTCTCACATTGATGTTTTAAAAAGGAACATGCAATTAGCAAGGCAAATAACCTGGGAAGCTCTTTTTGATCCCCTTTCTAAATACACAACGTCCACCCTGTCTGTGTGTCTGTTACCTGAATAAACTCCTTTTGGGGCCCAGAGTGGAGCTGAAGTACCGTTGGTGGGAAGATGTTTGGAGTCGCTCATAGGACCAGTCTCCAAGGTTCACTAGAGCATTATTGGAAATATGAGGATATTTTAATAAATATATTTATTGAAACTTCTCTTAGGGAGAGTGCTGTATATGATTATAAAATAATACTTTGATTATGTATTTGGGGAAGGGTGTAAAATCCCTTGAGTAGCCAACAATTTATGCAAGATCACACAGTCAGTAAGAGGAGCTGGCATTGGAACCCAGACAGTCTAACTTCAAAGCTCAAGTTCATAACCACTACACTCTTCTCCTTATTAATATGGAAAGCAAAAAAAAAAAAAGCTTCAGAAAAAATATTTTTAAATTTTTATTTATCAACTAGAAGTCCAGTGCATGAAATTCATGTGGGGGGGTTGGGGGGGGGACGGTCCCTCAGCCTGGCCTGCACTCTCTCCAATCTGGGACCCCTCGGAGGATGTCCGAATGTCTGACTGCCAGTTTAAACCGGCAGTCGGACATCCCTCTTGCAATCCGGGACTGCTGGCTCCTAACCGCTTGCCTGCCTACCGGCTTGATTGCCACCTAAGCACTCCCCTGCTGGCCTGATGGCCCCCAACTGCCCTCCCCTGACAGCCTCATGGCCCCTAACCGCCTCTGCCTCAGCCCCCACCACCATGGCTTTGTCCGGATGGAAGTTGGACGGTCAGAAGATGTCCAATCTCCCGGTCTAATTAGCATATTACCTTTTATTAGTATAGATTTATTTTTTTATTGACGTATATCAGAAAAATTACTTTAAATATGCCTCTACATGAAGGGAAGTTATTCCTGCCTGAAGTAATCCTCTAACATCTGGACAAATATGCAAAGACAGTTGAACAACCTGAAGTGCTCCGTAGTTCTATGGGCCACGTGTCTGTTTTAGTGCAGGCTAACCAGGAGAGTGTGTATGTGTACACATGTGTGCTTCTAGGGGAACTGAAGTTCTCTAATACTACTGTAAAGTAGTATTAGAGTATAGGTTTTGCCCTAGTCAGTGGTTCTCAACCTTCTGGCCCTTTAAATACAGTTCCTCATGTTGTGACCCAACCATAAAATTATTTTCGTTGCTACTTCATAACTGTAATGTTGCTACTGTTATGAATCATAATGTAAAAATCTGATATGCAGGATGGTCTTAGATGACCCCTGTGAAAGGGTCATTCGACCACCAAAGGGGTCGCAACCCACAGGTTGAGAACCGCTTGCCCTAGATGGTTTTTCTCAGTAGTTAGAACATTGACCTGCAGACTGAAGGGTCTCAGATTTGATTCCAGTCAAGGGCACATACCTCAGTTGCAGGCTCAATTCATGTGAAGAAGGCAACCAGTCGATGTGTCTCTCTCACATCGATGTTTCTCTGTCTCTCCCCTTCCTTCCATTCTCTCTAAAAAAAAACCAATGGAAAAAATATCTTCAGGTAAGGATTAACAAAACAAAACAAACAAAAAAGTAGCTTTTCTAGAAAGAAGATAGCTCTGCCCACAATTTCAGTTGAGCATGACTCAGCCTCCGGTGGGCTTGGCAGTCAACATCTCTTTTGACTCAGAGGCCTTCAGACTCTCACTAGAGGATGTGAGCCAGGCCTGCTTTGTTAGGTTTAGTCATTATTAGAAAAATAAACCAGGCATTCTAACCCAAATAGGAGCTACTTCTCAGCCTCCTCTCCCCCTCCTAATAATCCAAATGGGGTTAATTTCCTTATTATTGGTCAGTTTCATATAAATGCTAGACAATCTATGAGAGGAGAGCCAAAGAAGTACCTTCAAGTGCTTAGAAATTATTATTCTAGTTTGTGAGCCATTGTTTCAAGTATCTTATCACCAAGTGTGACTTTCTACTATTCCCATTGTCTTTCCAGAGCTACTTCGCCCCAGATTAGCCTCGTTGACCCTTCTCTGCCCTCATAACACATGTATTGTAATTGCTTGTCTGTCTTCCCTCCCTCCTTTAAGTTCTGTGGTGCAAAGGTCTGTGCCAGGTTTGCACTGGAAAAGAGCTGGGTACAACATGAAGCCAAAGCTACGGAACTCACTGGCTGCATGAAAGCTCCCAGCATTGCCCTTCCCTGGCCTAAATGAGCAGTTTGCAGAGGTTACCCACAGGCATCACAAGCGCAGCGGCAGGGTTTTACTTTGCTCCCCTGGAATAACCAGCATCCAGCACAATGTAGCTCAAGGTAGATGTTAAAAAAAAAAAAAAAATCTTGAAAACCTGGACAGAGTGGCTCAATGGTTGAACATTGACCTATGAACCAGGAAGTCACCGTCGGATGCCTGATCAGGGTATATGCCCAGGTTTCAGGCTTCGTCTCCAGTAGGGGGCATGCAGGAAGCAGCCAAAGATTCTCTCTCTTCCTCTCTGAAATCAATAACAATATGCTTAAAAAAACATTTTGAAAGTAAATGAATTAAAGCATGAGACTCCAAATGAAGTTACATAGAGAAGGGTTTTCTTCTTTTATTCATTCATTTAGTCACTTACTATATTGAATACACTATGTTTATGTCTAAGGGAGAAGGTAGCAATTAGATACAGGGGAAATAATGGCCTAACACAATTAGAAGAGACATTTAACCTCACAGAGGGCAGGAGGGGGCAAAGGGTGAGGGCACACTTGTCAGGAAGGTGGGTGACCTGAGGAGCTAATGCTTATCTGGATTGTGTAAAAAGGAAAAACAAAAACCTAACAGTAAATGAAAGAGGTGAAGGGATGAAAGTGTGTGGTGAGAATTCCAGGCCACGGAAGTAGTTTAAGGTGCAAAGGCACTGTACATTCAAGAAACTACAAGAGCCCGGCCAGCGTGGCTCAGTGGTTGAGCGTTGACCTGTGAACCAGGAGGTTACAGTTCAATTCCTGGTCGGGAAACATACCCGGGGTTGCAGGCTTGATGCCCAGTAGGGGGCATGCAGGAGGAAGCCAATCAATGATTGTCTCTCATCATTGATGTTTCTCTCTCCCTCTCCCTTCCTCTCTGAACTCAATCAAAATATTTACAAAAAGAATAAAAAAGAAACTACAAGAGCACAGAGGGCGAGGTGGGAGTGGCAGGGAATGAGGCCCGAGAGGGAGGGGCCAGATTTCAGTGGCCTAGGGATCAGGTGGAGAGTAGCTTCATCCTAAAATGAATGGAGAGTAATTGAAGGGATGTAAAAGTTGGATGACATCATTGGATTTATTTTAGGAAGTCACTCCAGCTGGAAAATGGATTGGAGGAGATGAAAGGATATAGCCTGGGTGTGAGAGATGAGGATGGCTTGGTCTCAGGTGCTGGTGGGGGGACCACTAATCATCAGAGCACTGAGGCAGTGAGGGGGTGGGGTTGGAGAAGTACCTACTTGTTTTCAAACAGCTTGAAATAGAAACAACCAAACCCCAGAAGTACAAGTAGGCTGCCATTTTATTCCACATCGGCCATTACTTTTCCTCTTCAGGCCTTTGCTGAAGGCTATTGACAGACACTGACTGGCATGGGTGTGAGCGCAGAGGCCCAAGAGGCTCTGGTTTGAAACCTTCTCCCCTGTGAGAACAGTGAATGGAAAGGGACTAGAGGCAAGAGATGGCAGTGAACTATCAATGGGCTGTATGTTATGCATAAAGATGCAGCTAAAGACAGTCTTCCCCTGGAATGAGCAGTCAGCAAAAACTAAAATTAGATCAAGGCTCTCCCACCCTGTAGTGTGTTCTAGAACCTTGGGGTGAGGACATTTGTAGTTTGCAAAAGCATGTTCAGTATTATAATCATTTTATATTTGGAAGGCAAGCAAACAAAAACAACCTGTATTATTTTGTGCTATAAATGAAAGGAGATAATGCAGACAAAACCATCTGGGCTGTGGGATGTGCACATGTTCTGTGTGTATATGTGTCAGGGGCCTGGAGGAAAACTGGAATCTGTGTGGGGCTGGGGATGTGTGGCAGAGACATTATGCTTATCCAAGGGGAGAAGGACCCAGAAAGTGTGAGAAACAGTGAATTAAAGTCGTATAAATACTTTGGTTATAAAGACCAAGAATTTATTTCATTATGTTTTCTGCATTTGTTAAAATGTAACATAAGCATCACATTTGACATCTATTACTGCAGACTCTGTGGTAGCCCCCGGCATCTAGAGACTAAGAAGACATCACCCTGTCCCCAGGAGTACATGATCTAGTAGAGAAGACAGACACAGGAATTACTAATACCTTAACATTATAGGCATCATAATAGAAGCACTTACAAAGAACGCAGGGTGAAGAAGGATTGGTTTATAGCTGCTTATACAGTTCCTTATAGTTGTCAACATGAATTGACATTGGGGAACATGTATATCCCCATATAATAATATAAAAAATCCTATAAAATCTAGAATCCTCACAGCTTCCCAGGAGAGGCACCATACCCAAGAGAGGATATGACTGAGGTCTACAAGGTTGAGATATAACTTGGCTGAGATACAAGTACTAGATGATCAAGGTCAGCAACCCCAGATCAAAAGGGACTCTAAGTTTAGCCTTTTTGTGACATCATATTAAATGTACTTATCGTTGTTTTTTCTGTTGTTTTGTTTTTGTTAATCCACTCCCAAGAATATTTTTTCCATAGATTTTTAGAGAGAGTGGAAGGGAGGGGGAAAGACACAGAGAGAGAAACATCAATGTGAGAGAGACACATTGATTGGTTGCCCCCCTCTCCCCCCTCCCCACCCCCACGCCCCCGCCACATGCCCTGACCAGGGCTGTGGATCGAGCTTGCAACCAAGGTACGTGCTTTTGATCAGACTCGAACCTGCGACTCTTCAGTCTGAAGGCTGATGCTCTATACCAGTGGTTCTCAACCTTCTGGCCCTTTAAATACAGTTCCTCATGTTGTGACCCAACCATAAAATTATTTTCGTTGCTACTTCATAACTGTAATGTTGCTACTGTTATGAATCGTAACGTAAATATCTGATATGCAGGATGGCCTTAGGCGACCCCTGTGAAAGGGTCGTTCGACTGCCAAAGGGGTCGCGACCCACAGGTTGAGAACCGCTGCTCTATACACTGAGCCAAACCAGCTAGGGCTGGGTTTTTTCTTAATAAAAAAATAAGATATAAGTTTAGGCTTCATTTTAGTCAACATTTTCAGGAATTGAAGCCTGCATAAGTTTGTTCTTAAGCTCCAAAATATGTTCTTCTGATAATCCGTCTTCTACTTCATAGGTTCACCTTATAGATTTGCTGTGACTCAGAGGAAAGGCCAGGCTTGGGAACCAGACAAACCTGGTTCAGATCTGGTTCAGGACTCGCTGGCTATGCCATCTTAGACAAGCATCAACATACTCTAGTCCTCAGTCTCCCATGTGGCACACTGGGGAAATAAGATTAAATACAAGGGCACCTGGCCCTGAGTAGGTGCTCTGGCTCTACCTCTACCACCACCACCATCTGAACTACCATCGTTCACCTGAATTATTGGAAATGTTTTTCTTCGTTCATTCTGGACCACTCTGATCTGCTCATTTCTGCAGAGAGAGCAAATGTGATTGCAACACCACATCCTATATAATCCTATATAATAAAACGCTAACATGCAAATCAACCAAAAGGTGGAATGACCGGTCGCTACGACCAGCACTGACCACCAGGTGGAAGACTCTCAACACAGGAGCTGCCCCCTGGTGGGGCCAGTGTGCTCCTATAGGGGGAGCGCTGCTTAGCCAGAATCTGGGCTCCCTGCTGGCAAGAGCAGTGGTGATGGCGGGAGCCTTTCCCACCTCCATGGCAGCGCTACGGACCCCTTGGGGGATGTCCGACTGCCTGCTTAGGCCCGCTCCCCAGGGGGTCTAAGCCAGCAGTCAGACATCCCCCGAGGGGTCCTGGATTGCCAGAGGGCACAGGCCGGGCTGAGGGGGACCCCCCCCCCCAGTGCACAAATGTTGTGCACCAGGCCTCTAGTTGAAAGGTGAAAATCCTCAATATGATTTATAATATTTTTTCCAAACTGTAGCTCATGAGCCATTAGTGAGTCACAGAAACAATTTTGTGAATCACCAATGGCATTTTTAAAAAGCAGAATAAAATAGAACAGAATAGAAATACCAGCTTGCAATGCCATGAGCATAAGTATTATTACATGAAAGTTGTTTTCTCATTATGGGTCCTGTCAAAAATGTTTGAAGGCCTCTAGCCAATGATACCCTGAATGATATGACACTGCCTCCTTCTTTAGCCTCGTTTCTCCTACTCTCCCAGTTCTCTGCTTGAGGCCCACACCGGCCTTCCTTAAATTCCACCAACACACGCTGTTTCACTCTTAGTCCAGTTAATGTCATCTACTAGGTCTCAGCTCAGACTTCGCTTCTTCAGGCAAACCCCTGATTTTATACCCTGAGTCCCTGTGAGGGTCAGGTTCTCACATAGATCCTTGGTCAGTGTTTAATTATTCCGTTAATAGAATGATTCTGTGATGAATGAAAAGCTTCGCTGCTAGGCTGTCCTCCTCACTCCTGTCCTTGTCTATCACCTGACCCAGGCGCTCCGTGGGATGAATGAAGCAATGAATCCACCAACCTAACAACCCTGGCCTCCTTGTTTTCTTGGTATTGGTTTAGTTTCTAAGCTTTGCACCAGATAAACTACAAAGGCTGTGCTGTCTGCCATTTTAGGAACTTCTTAGAACTCCAGGCTTCTGATCTGCTAAGGATACAGGGACGTGGTGTTCCTGTGCAGGCGGCTGAGCATTCGCTGGGCGGGGCAGGCTAATTTTCATCGGATTTTAGAGGGTCTCTGCCCACCTGCCCCAAGGAGATACAGTTCTTTGAGCATCTCACACCGCCCCTTCACCTCCCTAGGGGTCCCTGCGGCCGTTCGCGCCGGACTCTGCTCAGCGCCCAGCCCAGGGGACGGTCCCTTCCCCGCGCCTCCGGTTAGGGCGACTGCTCAGATCTCTCCGGAGCGCGCGTTCCCGCAGACTGCGGAGGCGAGCCGGAGCGGCGGCAGGTGCCTGCGTCTCCGAGCCCGGGTGCAGCCCAGGGGCGCTGTCCGCATCCCCCGGCCCGGCCGCAGGCCTCTGCAGCCACCATCACAGGGAGGGAGGGTGCGCGGGAGGCGCGGCCTCAGGACGCGGACCCGCCCCCGCCGCCGGGGCCGCCCAGCCCGGCCCCCGCAGTGCGATCGCCCAGCCGCGCCTCGCCGGGTTCCGACTTCCCCTCCAGCCCCGCTCGCGCCTCGCTCCCCGCCGGCCACCCGTACAGCCCGCGCCGCCCGCCGCGCTCGCAGAGGCCGCCATGGGCCCCGCGCGCTGGCTGGCGCTGGGCAGCCTCCTCGCCCTGGGCGCGCCGCTGGAAGGCCGGCTGGTGGGCGAGGGGGACGCCGGCTTCGGCGAATGCGACCAGTTCTTCTACGCCGGGACCCCGCCCGAAGGGCTGGCGGCCGAGGGCCACGTGAAGATCTGCCAGCGCTCCGCGGGCACCGAGCGCTTCGCTACCCTGTATAGCACCGGGGACCGCATCCCCGTGTACTCGGCGTTCCGCGCCCCGCGCCCCGCGCCCGCCGGCGCAGAGCCGCGCTGGCTGGTGGAGCCGCAGGTAAGGGAGGTGGATCCCCAGCCCCGCGCTGGGCGGGGGGGTGGGGGCCCTGGGGCGCCTTGCCGCCACCGTGAGGGGTGGGACCGGGAAAAGCAGCCCCCACGCCCTCAGTGCCCGGGTCAGGAAGCCCGGGTTTCGGATCCACCCACTGCGCCCCTGTAGTCACAGCCTATCTCGCCCCTGTCATCGCCACCGCAGGAGCTCGGCGACATTCGAGCCCTCGCTGGAGCCGCAGGGGCCGGAGGTGGCTCTCTCTGTTTCGCGTAGACGCCTGCAGTGCTTCATTCATTTCCTGAGCAGTGAGGGGCGTGAGAGCCAGGCCGCCGACACCCTTCAGATGAGCGGGCAGCCTAGGCTGGGAGCTCACAGGCCTTGGTGCAGGGCATTGTCAGTTTGGAGGCAGGGGGTGGGCCTTTTCATGCCCATTTTGCAAAAGAGGAGATCCAGGCTCAGGAGGAAGAAGAGGCCTGGGGAAGGGAAGACCGCCTGACTGGGAAGCTGGGCAGGTCTCTTGGCTAGAAGTTCACTGCCCATTCTACTAGGGAAAGCTGACTTCTGCAGAGGCCGCCTGAGCCTGAAAGCCCTTCCCTTATGCACAGACATCCAGTAAATTCTATCTGAAGTTGTGTTGAGCTAGGACAATAAAAGTATAGGCTTTTAGGAATGCAATGGGATAGTTACAAATAACATGGAAACATTGACTACCTCCAATTAATGCAAAGGACAAACCAGTTTTTCCTGACCCTTTATATCTGTATTACTTGGAAACCATGCCAAGTCCCAGGGTGTTCTGTCACGTTTGGGGAGGGTAACCAAACACTCCAAGAGGCCCCCAGAGGCCCTGCTGAACCCGAGAGCACATGCTGCCCCACCTCAGCTCAGCCAGCCTCTCTCTCTTTTCTCAATATATTTTTATTGATTTCAGAGAGGAAGGGAGAGGGAGGGAGAGCTAGAAACATCAATGATGAGAGAGAATCATTGATCAGCTGCCTCCTGCACGACCCCCGCACCCAGGTGTGCTCTGACTAGGAATTGAACTGTGACCTCCTGGTTCATAGGTAGACGTTCAACCACTGAGCCACACCGGCCTGGCTAGCCAGCCTCCCCTTTGGCCAGTTCTCCACCTCTCACCAGCCTCCCACCTACCTCTGCCCCAGCTGCCAAGGCCACCCTAGCTGACTAAGGAATTGAGCCACTCAGCCCGCCCATTCACGATGGCCTCAGCTGTGCAGGGAGGGCCACATGGGTGGACCGGAGACCTGATTTCAGGTGCTTCATTCAGAAGCCTGGATTGTAATCTCTGTAATCGCATTCAGATATTTCTAACTCTGAGGTTTTCCCAGGTCTCAAGCAATCTGCACCTGTCTCCTTACCTTCTCCCCTCCATCCCACCTTCCTCCCCTGCTGATGTCAGAACCTCTGAGATCAGGCATGTGCAAACGCCTTTGTAAATTGGGCACACTTTAGACATACAGTATCTAAAGTTATTTTGCCCCCCACTGCCCCCCCCCCCCCAACCCCCTGTGCTCTCTCCGTATCCTCCAGCTCATTGTGCATTGTGATTGTGGGCCTGTGAAGAAAAGAGAAGATCTGGTCTTTACTCCTCGAGGATCTCATGGATGCCTTGGGAAGACAGAACATACATGCGGGGGTGGCATAGGAATGCATGCTAAACACATTTCAGCTTAATTCAGAACACATTTAGTGATCCCCTATTGTGGGCCAGGCACTTAGGGTACCAGGAGAATAGAGTGAAGCTCTTGAACTCAAAGGCTTCTTGGTCTCCAGGTGAAGCATGCTGGGTGGATTAGTCCTTCCATTGACTAGCTGTAAACTTGGCGATAATTATAGGGTGGTTCTGAGAACTTAATGAGTTACTATATACAATGTTCTCTGAGAGGTGCTGGCACCTGAGTACTAGGTTATTATGACATAAGCAAACCCCATAATGTAATAAAGCTAAACAAAGTCCTATTATGTTTAATCTGCCTTGGAGGTGATAGGGGAAAGCCTGGGGGTCAGGATGACATTTGTGCTGTGCTTCCCAGGATGAAGCAGAATTCAGAAGGGAGGTCGCAGCAGGAAGGCATTCCAGAGCAGATTCAAGGATTAGTGATGAGCGTGGGGAGTGGTTGGAGCAGCTGTAAAGTGAGTGGATTATAGTCTACTCATGTGTCCAGGGGAATCATGGGAGGGAGGGGTCAGGTGTGAAGGAGTAATCAAGGAGGGCTTAGGGAGGCAGCAGTTATTGAAGGAGTCACAAAGGAGCAGGGGTGGCAGAGAGGAAGTGGACAGAGCCTCACCCAAGCCTGGGCCTTTGGGGGTAGGGGTGGGTGATGAGGAATGGGACTAAGGAGGTAAAAGAGATTGGGGAAGGAGGGGAAATAGTTCAAATGGCGGCTCTGGAGGTGAGCCATACAGCGTGTTGGAGAAGTACAGGAGCCAGAGTTCTTAGCTGGGGAGGTCTGAATGGTCACAGGGCTGATGCCTCCCCCTGCGAGATGGGCTGTGGCCCCCTCCCTCCTTTCCCACTACAACTACAGGTCCACAGGAAGTCAGGAGGGAGGGGGAGGAGGTGCGAGATGAGATGCGGGCAACTTTGGAGCACACTGCAGCAAACCTGACCGCCCTCCCTGTGGCCAGCTCCCCAGGCCTGCCTCACTGCCCAGGTCCCCACTGCAGAAGGATGCCCCCGGCTCCGTGTGGACTTCTGGCTGCTTCATAGCTGTTTGAATACTGAGTCACCTGTGCCCACATCACCTTTGAATGAGGTCAGCATTACAGAGAGGCTGAGCAGACAGGGGAGGAAGAGGTAGAGACCCAAGGAGCTGCAGGCTGGCCATTGGTAATGAGTCAGGCAGGGCTGCCCTGGCCCTGGGGCTCCTGAAGCCCATTCAGTAGCTCTTACCACTGTCCTGCAGTTTCCCTTTGAAAAAACAACTCCTAAGTCGAAAACTGAGTCACTCTTGTGCTTTAAACCTTTAAAGAATCGGCTGCCCCACACCTACAGGACAGAGTTCACAAGGCCCCCATGCCCTGTCTCCAGCCCCAGGCTTGTTTCTCACTCCTCCCCATTCTCACTGGTTAGGTTCTAGCATTGTCCAGCTGCCTCTCGTGCCTCTCATAAACCATATTGTTTACTGCATTGGCTTCTTTGCTCATGGTCATTCCTTTTGCCCCAAATGCCCTTTCCACACTGCCCCCATCTTGCTTCTGACTTCTCCCTCCCCTACTCCATCCTTTAAAACCGCCAAGGTGTCACCTCTTCCAAAAAGAATTGCCCACCTGACTTAGGTCCGCCTCTCAGTGCTCCTATGACTTCTCTATTGTTGTGCTTACCACATCATTTTATTTTATTTTTTATATTTTTTTATTGATCTCAGAGAGGAAGGGAGAGGGAGAGGGAGATAGAAACATCAATGATGACAGAGAATCATTGATCAGCTGCCTCCTGCACGCCCCATACTGGGGATCAATCCCACAACCTGGGCATGTGCCCTTGACTGGAATTGAACCCAGGACCCTTGAGTCTGCAGGCTGATGCTCTATCCACTGAGCCAAACCAGCCAGGGCGACATCGTTTTAGAATTACCTGCTTACGTGTCTGTCTCCCCCGTGTAAGCCCCTGAGGACTGCATTTTACTCATGCTTGTATTCCGAGTGCCTAGAATGTACAAAGCACTCAGTAACTATTGAATAACAATTTGATATTAGGGTCAATCAGGCAGCGAGTGAGAGGTTCAGCTGGAGCTTTTTTGGGGGAGCTTACTGCTTCAGAAGCTTGTCCTGTCACTGGCCAGCAGCCACTGTTACAAACACATTCCATGTGTGAAGCTGGAACCTTCCTCCATTTACCCATCATTCCTAGCGCTACCCCAAATGATCTGGATCTCTGCTCTGGATGACACCTCTTTAGTGTCAGACAGAGGAGCCCATGTCTGCCCATGTTGGAGGAATTTAAATGGGATCTCTGAGGAACAGAATGAGAACTTTAAAATGAAACAGAGAGCCCTAGCCAGTTTGGCTCAGTGGATAGAGCGTTGGCCTGCGGACTGAAGGGTCCCAGGTTTGATTCCGGTCGAGGGCACATGCCCAGGTTGCAGGCTTGATCCTCAGTGGGGGACGTGCAGAAGGTGGCCGATCAATGATTCATCGTTGATGTTTCTGACTCTCTGCCTTCCTCTCTGAAGTCAATTTTATATATATATATATATGTATATATATATATATTTAAAATGAAGCAGAGAAAACAGCTGCCTTAGGTTTTATGGTCACCTTTAAATTGAGAATGGGGAGAAGGAGAGAGGGAGAGAGAGAGAGAAGATGAGAAGAGAAAATGCGTTCCTGTTAGCTTGATGCCAGTGGTGTGGAGGTGTCCAGTCAAGATTCCAAGACTCCAGAGACCTGAGACCTGGGTCTGGTTTAGTACAGGGAGCCTCAAACCATTTAGTTTCTCAACTCCTTTCCGTTTAGGGGGAGACTTTGTGGATGAGGTGCCAGTGATGCCTTTCTAAAGTACATTGTCAGTTCATGCCAACATATAAGACTATCGTTTTATAAACACGAATACCAGAAGTATCTGGCTTTATATTCCACGTACAATTATTTCAACTTACAAAAATACTGTGAGGTAGATAACATTTTCTTCATAGTAGAGGTGAGGCCCAGTGAGATCATTTCAAATCTTAGTAAATGTATGTGAATCATTGTCACAGCTTAGTTCTTGACCTTAAGTTCTTGACCTTTAATTTCCACCAGTGGCTTCTTGCTTACACACCCTGAAACTGTTAGACACACTGTCTAATTTATTCCAACATCAGGCCTCTTCTGATTGTGTCAGAGATAGAAGACATCATACACTTATAGAGGTGTGTTGTTACAAAACAAGCAGTGAGCAATTACATTCCAATCTATTATGCTGAGCCTGGGTCAGGCTGAGCACCTGACAGAGGAATCCCTGTCAGCCGCTCACAATTTCTTCTTTACTTGAGTGCAAATAGCAAAAAATAACAAACACACACACACAAAAAACCCCAAAAACAAAACAGGAGGCACTTGGGCTATTCTTCATTGCATTTTTCTCCCTTTCTGACTTTTTATTTATCTCTGATTTCAGTGTTTCCATTTGATTTGCGATTATTTTCAGGAGCAAGTTAAGGTACTTGCCCTATATTGGCAGATCATTGTAGGACATTTTGTCCTGAAACAGTCCAGGGGTGGCAGATCTGTACACCATTCTTTCAGTTCAGGCTTAAATTTGCACAGTCCAGGAAAGGAACTATTGTTTATTGATCCCTACGAGGTGCAAAGGTCTTCACAAATTAACTCATTCATACAACTCCACGTTTTATAGTTACTATGCTCAGTTCTGTGGATGATTTGTGGCTTTCCTTCTAACATACCATTCTGAAAATCCCACCTTCGGATTGCCGCTAGCTCGTTATTAGCTGATGGTGATTGAATGGTGCTTACCTTGAGACATAAGGATTTTGTTCTTTGGGTTTCAGATTTCTCTTTCTCTTACACTGTCGGCTTGACAAGTGAAAATTGGAAAAAATAAGTCCTCCCACTTGCCAGTAGCTGTCACTTCCTGTGGTCTGGTCTTGCTCCTAGAATTACTGTTAGCTCGAGAATGTTTTCTCCTTCAAGTTGCATATCATGTCTCCTGCTTGGTCACATGCCCTTTTGTTCCATAGAACCTGACATCTATGGCAGCGATAATTGGTTGCCTGCTGATATATCTATGCGGCCACTGAAAGGAAGGGGGAATAAAGAAGAAACCACCTCATAGGGTGAACCAAATAGGGAAGCACCACTTAGTATTCCAGTCATGCATTTACTTCTGTGCCTGACGGAAGAGTGGTTCAATCAAGAGTCTAGCTGAGGGCATTTTATATTTTTAATCAAAACTGAAAATAAGGGCACATTTTGTTTTGCTGAGTAAACAGATAGCTGAATAGTGTTCAGAAATGTAAATTAAATGACATGTTCCCATTGGCTTGCACCTTAACTGTGAGGATTATGGTCTTGAGTTTTGACTGACCTTCAGTTGGCAGGACTACCTAATGCTTTCACAAAGCCCTGGAGCCTCCATTGGTTAATTCATCAACAAATGTCTATTCCAGGACCTGCTATGTGCCAGGCACTGTTCTGGGCCCTGGGAATAGATCAGTGACTCGGACAAAAATCCCTGCTTTCATGGAGCTTAATATCTAATAGAGGACATAAGCAATAAGATAAATAAAAGGCATAGCTTAGTAAATAGTAGGAAGTACGAAGGAGAAAAATAAAGCACGGTAGAAGGATATGAGTTACCCAGGAAAAGGTGACTCTGTGTACAGACCCAAAGCAAGTGACAAAACCAGACATGCAGGTATCTGGGGGAAGGTTGTTCGGTAGAGGGAACAGCAAGTGCAAAGGCCCTGGGGCCTGAGTGTTCCTCCGTATTTGAAGAGGCCAGTGCAGCTAGAGAAGGATAAATGAGGTGAATGGCAGGAGATGAGGTCAGACAGGTGGGGTGGGAAATGGTAGATCTCGCCTCTGCGTTATATGTAGGAAATTTGGCTTTTACCTCGTGTGAGACAGGAAGCCACTGTACCAGCTTTGAGCAGAGAGTTTTGATGTGACCTGACTAACATTTGAATATCATCATTTCGGTTGCCACATTGAGAGCAGACTGTATGGGTTTCAGGACAGAAGCAGAGACCAGATAGGAGATTTCAATAATCTGGCAAGAGGCAATGGTGGCTTGGACCAGGGTAATGGCAGTCTAGTTCTGGATTTATTTTTGAAGAAAGAACCAAGAGTCTTTGGGGTGAGAGAAAGGAAGGAGTCACAGATGACTCAAGGACTTTGGCCGGACGACTGGAAGAATGGCATGGCCATGAATAAGATGAGGATACTAAAGGGGAGGCCGGGGTGAGAGGAGCTAAAGTGTGAGGTGCTTTCAGGTGTTCAATGGAGCTTCTAGGGCTCGCTGGGTACTTACCACATACTGGGCCCTGTCCTAGGCATTTCCCCCCACATGTAATCTCAGTCTTCACAACAACTGTAGGAAATAGGTGCTATTATTATTATCCTCCTCAGGCAGAGGAGGAAACGGAGGCACAAAGAGGTTCAGTTATTCCATTTTTTATGGGGCTAGGAAGCGGCGGAACTGGGGTTTGAACTCAAGTTGCCTGACACTAGAGAACATATGCAGCTGCCTCTGTTTGTTGTAAGGTACCCGGCGAATCACAGAAGGACGCCTCAAGAAGTCGAATGAAAGAGTCACATTTATTGCAATCCGGGACTATGAGGGGTCATTCCCAAATCTCACAGTAACAAGATGGTCGCAGCTCCAGGGTTATATAGGCAAAAAAATCACGAAGGTATTGATTACATCTCAAGGTTTGGAATGAGGAACCTGGTTTGCAAAAAAGCAGTTTACAGAAGCAGAAGCAGCATGTTAATTGTAGTTTTGGGTCTCGGGGTCACTGAATTGACAGAAACACATTATCTAGAGCCCTCAGGTCTGGAATGAGGAACCTGGGTTAAACTTAGGCATGCTATCTAAATTACAGTTTTGGGTCTCTGGAACACTGAGTCAACAAGGATACGTTAACTGGAGCCCTCTGACCTTGGGATAACTGTGCTGTCCTTCCCAGGTAAAGGAAAATGTGCTTTCTAAGACTAGTATAACCACAACCCATGGGATATTCACATTACAATCAATAAGGCATTTAATCGAATAGGATGATTTATATAATTCAGAAAGTCAAAATAACCTGTCCATTGTTAAACAAAGCAAATAGGTACCATACTTCATGTTACCAAACCCATTACTGTAATAGGAGAACTCCTCTTTAGCTCTCCTGAATGAAGTTCCTCTTTCGAAAGGTCACACATCTATTTTCTAGGATTTTATAGAGCATCATAGCTCCATGCCCACGAGTGCCAGATGCTCACAGCCGCAGGTGTACCTTCGTGCTGCATTGGCTGAGGGTGCTGTTGCCGCCCTCTGCAATGTTGCTCTATTCTCGCCTGTGGTGAGCACGTCCTATGGTGGTTGTGCTCTCAGACATTCTCCTTAAGGCACCAGCTTGGGGTGGAGGGGAATGGATCATCTAAAAACTCTGTCAAACAAGTATTGTCCCCTGGGTCACAGTGAGTGTGGTGGGAATAAGGGGGTGCTTGCACTTGTGGGGGCGTAGGCCTATTGCTGCTGGAGGTGGGTTGGGTACAGTACCTGAGCCCGAGGTGAGCCCAGCTCCTGACCAGATGCCAGTTGCCCGAGGGGAAGGAGCGGGCAAACCACACCCTACACAGACCCTCCTCTGGAGCAGAGATGGAGACCCACTCACCCAGCCTTCAGCCCAGTCCGTTCAGGAGCCCCTCCCATGCACCCAGCTCGTGTCCCCAGGGAAGTTAAGTCAGCTGACAGCACATTCTGAAACTTAGCCCAGTAAAGCAGGAAGCCCCACTTTGGGCCAGAAGAGGGCCTTTGCTCCCACTCAGACCTCCCGGCCTCCTGAAAGTGCGGACATTCCCTTTCCCTTTATGACTGGTAGCAACCCGAAGTCCCTCCCCTGTGCAAGTCCTTATGTTGGAGGCGGTGGGAGTAGCACCAGGTGTCTGACCGGTGGGGTCAGACCAAACCCGGGTTCAGAACCTTGGAGCTTGGGTTCTGGCTGGGAAAGAATTCAGAGCAAGACCCAACTGTAAGAGAACATGTATTGGGTAAATTACAGAGGTAGATAAAGCAATTCCTGGAATAAATGGGCTTAGCAAACAAATTCCAGAGGTAAAGGAAGGGCCCTTGGAGCTGGGGAGTGAGGAAGCTAATGGTAACTTGCCAGGGGGAGGGAAGGGAAAGGCAGTAGCTTGCTCCCAGGAGGTCCTCTGTCCTAAGGGTTTTAGGGGTATAGATTTTAGGGGAGGTCCCAGGGAAGATCTCAATAGAATATTCAGTAGTTTTCCAAGTGTGTGCTTTCAGGGTTGTGATCTCCACTGTTTGATTGATGGGGGTCAGTATTCAATGCAGCTGGTCCTGATGTCACCTGTGGCAGGTTTTGTTGTTTATCTGGGCCTGGAACTGAAATACAACTGAGGCCTAGATGTTATCTCTAGGAAGGAAAGGCCAGGGAGGGGGTCCAAACCGAATGATCAGCTGATCAGCAATATGCTAGGGGAGGGAAAGTTACCCTGGGGAGAGTTCCCACCCTGCAATTGATTGTCCATTGTTAAGCACCTGGAAATTTCCACCCTGATGACCTTCTGTACCTGGCCCATCATTCTTGCTCCGTTTCTGTCTGTCTAACTGCCTACAACACTGACATCTGTCATAGTCCCAGGTCACCTGGCTTCCACCCAGCATGGTAAATGAGCCTTTGCTAAGTGTTTGGGAGATGGCAATGTTGGTTTCAGGAAATCTCCTGGCCATTATCTTAGTGTTTATAACTTCTTAGTGCAGAAGTTGATCCACACACATCACTTTGTTGAACCAACTGACCACGATACATGATTGAACAGGGACCTTGTGAGGAAATGGCCACTATTTATGTTTCTGAAAGATTGGGCATCCACCATGGTCTCAGTGTTACAGAAGACTGGAGAAGAACCAAGCAACATTTAGAGAAATGGAGTTACACTTTATTATTATTATGCACGGGCCCAGAGAAAAATGTCTTTCAAATTCTGTGCAAAAAACATGGAGGAAGCTTTCCCTTTTTATACTTTTTTCAGTCCTTTGTCTCCCAAATATGGGGTTTTTCCGGTTCCCTTTGCAAGTTCTTAAAGAGCCCTATGTGCTGGGGCTTTGAGACCTCAACCAAAGGCCTGGCCTGGCACCAGCACTGATAACTTTGTCTGGGGAAGGTTTAAGGCCTCTCTAAAGTGGGAGTAAACAGGTCTTGCAGGACCAGACAATTAAAGGAGCAGTGACTAGATTCAGATTGCTAGCCCCCCAAAATGTCTCTTTTCCCCCATCATCAGGACACACAGAGACTTAGGGGAAGGAAAGCAGAGTTTATGAGTCATGAAAGGCCTTTCCTCATTCTTGGCTGTCTCTACCACATCTGAACCCTGGTACCTATGATAACATCGGACAATTCCTTCACGTCTGAGTGGTCCGTTTGGGATGATTGATGACCTTGCTTCTGCACCTCAGCTGGACGGACTTCACCCCTGCAACCCCTACCATCTGCATTCTGAGGTCCTAGCTCCCATCATCTTCGTCCAGCCCTCTCTGCAGAAGAGCTTCCTGCCTGGTTAGCCCCTGGGTCTCCCCTAGCCTTTCTCCACTGGGAGCCAGAGAAATCCTCTCCAAGCACTAATCCCATCAATGTCTCCCAACAGTCTCACTGGAAACGCTTGGAGACTCCCCACTTTCCTTCAGATAAAGATAAGCCCTTATCGTGGTCTCCGGAGTCCTTCCTGCTCTGTCTCCCTTCCCCCTCCTTGCCTTATCTGGTGTCACAGACCTTGTCAGGCTTTTACCTCTAGCCACTTTGGCTTATTTCTGAGTTTGTTTAAAAAAAAATTTTTTTTTGGGTTTAAATTTCCATCATAAGGACTTTGTACCTGCTATTTTTGTTTTTGTTTTATTGTCTTCCATGGTATTCCCAACCAGGTCAACCACCGGGAACACTCTCTAGCAGCACCAAACATACCTTTTTGTTGCTAGCATGTTGCAATTATACATTTATTTGTGTGACTAATTGACTTCCACCCACTAGACTCTAAGGACTATGAGGGCAGGGCCCAGGGCTCTTGTTGCTCCATATTGAACCCTCGTTGTCTAACTCAGGGGCCAATAAACTTTTTCTCTAAAGGGCCAAATAGTACATATTTTAGGCTTTGCAGGCCACATAGTCTCTGTTGTAACTATTCAGCTGGGCTGTTTGAGCACAGAAACAGCCACAGACAACACATAAATGAATAATGCTGTGCTCCGAGGGAACCCTGTGAAAGCAGGTGGTGGGCTGGATTTGGCTCACCGGCTGTGGTTTGCCAGCCCCTGGTCTCACATGATGCCATCGGTAGTAAGTGGTTAATGTTGAGTGTTGAGCACTCAGCAAATATGGATTGAACAGTGACTGGGGAATTTGAAGGCTGTATCATCCTATTCCTATCATGGCATGGCAGCCCTAGATCTAGACCTATAATTTTCAACTAACCTTTTTGATGTGGTTGCGGTTGTCATTATTTATAACATTTAGGTTTTTTTGGATTATACAAGTAATGTACGCTTATGATAAAAAATATTTTGAGTATTTTGGAAGTATATAAAGAAAAAGATCTAACTTCTTACAGGTCGTTTATGAGTGTGTGTGTGTGTGTATGTGTGTGCTAACATTCCAGGAATTTCCATCATTCAGAGACACATATATGTTTGCATACCCTTTATTCTAGTCAACAAGTTTCAGCACACGCCTTTGGACTCTGTGCAGCCACATATAACAAGCTCAGAAACAACCAACACACCCATGGAGTCGGAGAGTTTATTTCATTTAGAAATAGAAGACCTAGGGATCTCGAATGCAAAGTCCAGTTCATCACATTTTCTTTCAAGTTTGTATCACATATTGCTCATGGGTGGCTTGAGACCATCCCGCCTGCTTTCCCCTTCCCGTGCTCCTGAGCAGAGGTCTTCCTTTCCTCTTACAGGAGACAAAGGCTGGGCAGTCACTATCTGCCCAAAGTCACAAGGCCAGTAAGAGGCAGGGCCAACAGGTGCCTCGTTTCTAATCTGGTGTTCGATTTCTAATTCCAAGCCCTGCTGTTGTGTAGTCCATGTTTAGAGGAACTTGAAGAGGAGCCACATTCCAAACACCCAGGAGAAAAGTTAAAGAAATGGAAATGATTTTGTCTGAGGGCAGACTTACTAGCCTCTGTTATGCCCAGATTTCAAGATCCCCAAAAGCCCACCAGGGAGCCAGCCGAGTCCGATGCAAAAGCAAAGAGTCTTTATTCGAACTAGTTCGGCTCTCCGACCACACTCACCGAGGCAACGGCAAGCCAAGTGGCAGAGAGAGAGAACTCTGTGTGGAGAGAGGTTTTATAGGGGGTTGGAGGAGAAAGGACTGTTGGCCTGCCGATTGGCCAGGCGCAAGTTGGTGTCTCGTTACACAGGATGTGGTCATATCTATGGCGACTTCCCTTGATTGTCATTGGTTAGTTTAAAGAAGTCCTGGGTATGGCTAGCAGAGGCTTGGGCTTCTGGGAAGAAGCCTTGCCAAGCACATGGCCAAGGTAAGATGGAGGGCATAGACCTTACCCTGGGCAAGATGGAGGGTGTAGCCCTTTCCCTGGGGCAAGATGGAGGGCATAGTCCTCGCCCTTTCAGCCTCAAACGATATTTGCTACACAACATGGAGCAGATGCTGTCTCTTTTTTGCTTAAGAAGATATAAACTTTAACACTTACGAAGGGTTTAGGTTGGAAGCAAAGAAACCATTTCCTATAGAGAGAGCTATTATGCCGTGGAAAAGGGTCTGAGGGCTAAGGCCCCTTCTCAAGTGATCTTTTTTTTAAAATCTTTATTGTTGAAAGTATTACTTATGTCCTCCCTTTCCCCCGCATTGACCCCCTCCAGCCCGCTCCTATAGTGATCTTTATAGCGAAGGGTAAATTTTGGAAAAAGGCTGTCTGTATAGCTGTAATCTTGTGTGGAAACAGGCTAGGAGCCCTTCCCAGTTTTCAGGTAGAGGTGAGTCCATAATTGAGATGACAGTGGTGTCTTGTAGGCTGCAGTTCCGTGCCCAGGTAGCTCACTGACTAGGCTTGTTACTGCTGTTGCTTTTGCTGCTGTTAATATTGGGTACCATTCTGTTCCTCCAGTCCAGACACAGGCCAGTGCCCGCATGTTTCCTCTCATTCATTTACATAATAAATGTGGTCATGGCCAATCAGAGACAAGAGTTTATCATAAATGTGTTCTCTTTTCTATTAATAAATTGGGTTTAAGAGGTAGACATAGAATTACAGGGATCTTCAGTGACAAGAGCAAGCTGCCCCTGTTTATTATCTGTTCATTCATTTATTCATTCCTGATCAGCAGGTCTAGACAGTTAGCATAGCAAAGGATGAGTAGTCAGACGTCTAGGTGCTGACTGATACTCTTATCAATATTGTCATTATCATCAGCAGCAAAACCATTTATTGAGTTCTCAGGACTAAGCCAAGAAATAGAGTCTAAGACGTGGTCCTGGAGCAAGGCCCCGCCCCTGACTGCGGGTGTCCTGTTTCTTACTTGGGAAGGCAGATCATGACCAGGAGTGGTTTACTTACCTCTCTCTCATTAGACTATTAGCTCTGAAGGGGCAAAGACAGAAACAGAGAGGTTAAAAAATGGGTTTTGTAGAGAGGCAACATGGGGTTGTGTCCCAGCTCTGTCACTTACCAGCTGTGTGACCTTGGAAATATTACTGAATCCCGTGGTGCTTAGTTCCCCATCTGTGGTGTGGAGCTAATAGATTGTCCCTATTCTGCAGAGGAGTTAGGACGATGCAGTATGGCAGTGTGTTCAAGAGGCACTCTGCATTGTGTCTGAGCACACAATACAAATTCATTAAGTATGTTGAGTAAACAAGTAACCTTTGCTATACCTGCCTTGGAGGTCACCAGAATGAAGGTTACCAGGCTTCTAGGTCTGACCCTTTATTATTTCTGAAATGGGTCCTTGGTCCATCTGGGAAAGAGAGAGGTCAGACTCCCTCAGTGGCCAAATAGGAGAAGAAAAAGGCCTCACCAAGCGACAGATGTAGTACATCCGGTGCTTTGCCAATGTTGTGCCCACCTTTAGCAAAAAGAAGGGTCCCAGTGCCAGCTCTGAAGACTTTCGTGATCCTGGCTTTTCTCTAACAAAACCCCTTAGCCTTCTCAGAACAACAAAAGTCCCCGTTCCTGCTCCATTGCCACCTTCCCTGTGATTGGTCTCAGCTTTTTCTCTACGTTCAGTTGCTCCTGAACTCTTCTCTATGTTACTTTTTCCCCCTGATACATTCTCTGAATGTGGTAGAAGTTCTTTCTCTCTGTCCCATGGGGCATCCCTCTGATGTGTCCCCAGACTTCTTAGACCACGGCAGCCTTGTATCTTCATTTGTTCCGAGATTTAATCCAGGTGTCTAGAAGGTTCCATGACTACAAGGTCCCTGCCCCAATTCCCACAGTGGGCTTAGTGAGTTCTCATAAGAACAGGACTGTTGTTTCAGGCTTGTTGGTGCATGAATCATAAGCTTACCCAACCTTATTCGGGTGAAGGGC
Source organism: Myotis myotis (assembly GCF_014108235.1). Classification (NCBI taxonomy): domain Eukaryota; kingdom Metazoa; phylum Chordata; class Mammalia; order Chiroptera; family Vespertilionidae; genus Myotis; species Myotis myotis. The sequence goes on along the minus strand of NW_023416314.1, from coordinate 21,987,086 downwards.
AGGGCAGTGTAGGAACAGGCACAGGAACAGATACAGAAAGGCCTCAGAGGAGCCAGAGCTGGGAATCGTCTACAAACCAAATGGTCCCACTTAGTCTCCAGGGTCCTTCTCCCACCCTCTGTCTTTTTTATTTTTATTTTTTAATTTAACGCATTTTTATTGATTTCAGAGAGGAAGGGAAGGAAGAGAGAGAGAAACATCAATGATGAGAGGGGATCATTGGTTGGCTGCCTCCTGCACGCCCCCTACTGGGGACCGAGCCTGCAACCCGGGCATGTGCCCTTGACTGGAATCGAACCCGGGACCCTTGAGTCCGCAGGCCAACGCTCTATCCGCTGAGCCAAACCGGTGAGAGCATCACCTTCTGTCTTCTACCTGCTTTCTCATGGACCATCCTGGCCGTCAACCCTAAACTGCATCGAGCAACTCTCACACCCTGACTCTTGTCAGTCGCTGAGTTTCTTCGATAGAAAACCTGAGAGAGTCATCTGGTTGGCTGCTGGCTGGATTGGCTGTCCCTTGGTTGTGACTGGCAAGGCAAGGAGTGCTTAGGGAGGGTCATGCAGTAACAAGTGCTGCTCTTTCAGAAGTAGTGTCAGAACTGCTCAGTTAAGTCAGAAGTAAAAGTTGACTGTGGCACATTGATTGACAGGGGCTGGTATACCTGGCGGTTGGCTGGGAGAGCCCAGAGTGGGCAGCCAGATTAGACTACTTGAGGGACCCTTTCTGTGTACCATCCATGCACGTAATCCTTGCTACCCATGCCCTGAGGCGGCTGTGACTGATCTCTCAGGATTGGGTGAGTTGGGTTCTTGGGAAAGATCTCACTGTAGCTGTATCCTGGCAGGAAATAGATGGAACTCTCAAAGAGTTGAATCAACAGAATTGAATGAAAAAATGATTTCTAGAGAATTAAGGGAGTCAGCAAGATATGGTGAAGCACCTAGGGCCTAGCCATCACACGAAGCTGTCACTATCCCTGGTCTGTGCGGTGAGGGGAAGCCTGGTGGGAGCCATGACGACAGAGAAACTCAGCCAGAGCCAGAACTGCAGCAACCAGGTGGGGAGAGAGCAAGGGAATAAGTACTCTGGCCTCTTCTTCCCACCCTCTTGTTGGCTATTCCAGTCAGAAGCCAGAGGGCAAGAGAGCTCAGACGATGTGGTCCCTCAAAGTCACCCTCCTGGGATACAGAGGAGGGCAGAGAAGAGTGGAGAATGGATCTGGGAGGCCAAAGGAGACTGCCCAGCACAAGAGCTGTGAGGTTGAGGCCCAGCCTTGGCATCCAAGTAGAATGCAAGCAGCAGAGAGGAATGGTGAAGGCATCTCCAGCCGCTGATGACCTGGGCGGCAGTACAGAGAGAAGCAGGGAAGCATTTACATTATCGCCATGTAACTGACATGGTTGGGACAGGCATTGGCCTGTTTTGTTGAAGATGAAAGAATAGTTGAGAGAAGAGGCGGGGGGAGTGTGGGGGGGACCCCATTTACATGCCAGTTGATCATTAACCAGGATGTTATTGAAGATGTTAAGAGTAGTGACATACGCTCAAAAGAGTATAAATAGCCAAAAATAGACTTTTCATACCACATGAGAATAAGGCAGGAAATCCATGTTTACACTTTTATGATCAGAATCCTAGCTGCTCTGATAGATGGAGGACCCAGTTGGCTCTATATTTTGTTCTCTCCATTGTCGTTATCACAGCACCTGCAATTTGGGGATAATACCTCTCACAAAATATGGATAGTTTGACTAAACTAAGCCCAGCTGGGGTACTATCAAAGATGATTTGCACATTTGTTTTTCAGTGTGGGGTTCCTGGACCCCCTGCATCAGTATCACTTGGGGGGGGGGAGTTGAAAATGCATTTCTGAACCCCACTCCAAACCTAGTGAATAGACCTTGTTTAAGGACACATAACTGATTCCTTCTAGTGGCTGTCTAGGCAGGGGCTGAACTCCAGCAGAACGATAAATAAAAATCTGATAAAGATCTAGCCCAGCCGGTTCTTAATTTAGAATCATCTGGAGAACTTTAAAAACATCCTGATTCCCAGCCCTGCTCCTACCCCAGAGGTTCTGATTTAACTGGTCCGAGGTAAGGCCCGGAGGTATTTTTGTTTTTAAGCTCCCAGGTGATTCTGATGGGCAGCCAGGTCCAAGAACCTCTACGCTTGTCTGAACTCCGAAGGTGGAAAAAATGAGAAATGGAGACAGCTCCACTGAACCAACCTGCTTTTCTGAGTTCTGCCCCACGCAGTTCAAGGCTGAGAATAATTGTGCTGGAAAAGAAAGTAGCGTCCAGAGTGGAAAAAGAAAGTGGAGGCCTCAGTGAGTAAGGAGGAAGGAAACCAGAGAAGACCAGGGATGATGTAACCTGAGAAGGTGCCGCAGGTCTGGAAAGGCCTTAAAGGAGCCCGCACCTCTCTGAGGCTCCCAGGAGTTGGAAACTTGGAGCTTTGTGTGAGAAGAGCAGTCTGAGGCGTCTCATGGGAGGGTGTTCGCCTCAAGGCCGCCCACTGCCCTCCTTCCAGCTTCCCTTGTAATTGCTAGTGTAGGTTTGGTGCATTTTTTTAATCCCTCCACCCCCTTTTATTTATTTTTTTAATTTTCAAGAAAAAAACCCCAAACCCACAACAGTCTGAAATGGAAATGGAATAAATGGGCTTTCATTCTCTCTCCTGTTCCATCATCTTCCAATGTAGGAGGACCCAGCCATTCGTCTTTGCATCTCTGCGGTTCACCCAACTTGCTGAGCACCTAAGGCAGCGAGCGGTTCTCAACCTGTGGGTCACGATCCCTTTGGGGGTCGAACGACCCTTTCACAGGGTCGCCTAAGACCATCGGAAAACACATATATAATTACATATTGTTTACAGTAGCAAAATTACAGTTATGAAGTAGCAACGAAAATAATTTTATGGTTGGGGGTCACCACAATATGAAGAACTGTATCAAAGGGTCGAGGTATTAGGAAGATTGAGAACCACTGACCTAAGGCATGAACATCCCAAGGAGAGCTGCAGTGCCTGTTCTCCCAAAGGCAGGAGGTGCGAGTGGCCTGGGGGCCCAGAGGGAAGCTGATTCACAGGGGCGAGGGGGTGGGGGTGGGGGGGGGTGGCGGGCAGGGTCCGCCTGAGTGCTGAAGGGCTGGTTGGGAAAGGAAAGAAGCCTGCATTTCTCTTTAGAAAAAGAAAAAATCCTTCTAATTCTTCTATAGCCATTACTATCCCCAAGAGGATAAGGAATATTTTGGATGCCAAGCAGGGAGGATTTATTTTTTTCTTAAATGGGTGGGTCAGAACTCTGTTTATCCCTTCTCTGAGAGCTCCAAGGTCTCCTTCACCCGCTCTGTGGCCCCAGCGGCCTCCCGCTGCTTTTCGGAAAGGCGGCTCTTCCCTGGCGCTGGGTGTTTTCTGTGGTGAGTGGATTCTCTCAGGACTCACCCAAGGCCTCAGATCTAGCTCATTCTAATGCGTGCCTCTGTGCAGAGGGCCTGTTTGCACCATCCGGCTCCAGCCCTGATAGGATTGTCTGATGATCTGATTATCAGCTTCTCTCCCCGTGTCTTGTAAGGAGGGGCCCTCCCCCCATCTGGTGATGGGCAGTGGGTGATAGCATCTCTGTAATGTTCCTGTGTGGATCGTAGTTCAGAAAACTGTGAACAGGAACAAAATGGGAACATCCACTGTTCGGCTCATCTGATTATTTAACTCTTGTTGAAAATAAAACAGACCCCAAGGCTCATAGCTTCTCTCTCCCGCAGGGTTACAGGAGTTCACTAGGTTGTCTCCCGATCTCAGGATCTGGTCTGAATCATCCTGCATATGCTCGTCTAGGCTCAGCCTAAGATTCTCCAGGGAAGGAAACGCCGCCCTTCCTGAATCATTGCAGTTTCATAAGCATTTTGATGGTTTTTCTTGATGACCACCTTTTCCTGGGGCAGGTCCTGGAGCAGGTCTAGAGGACAGCCCAGCTCATTCTCTTTGGAGCCTTTCTGTCTTTGCACATCTGCACACCAGAGGAAATGAGATGTGCATCAGGAGATTGTTGTGGAGGTCAAATGGGGTCATTCAACAAATACTTCCTGGTTGAGGGCCATCATAACAGGTACAGGGAGCAGAGATAATAGGTACTGGCTCCGATCTGATCATTCAGGGGGACAGACAGGTGGACAAATGTAGTTTCTCTGCCTGGCAGACTTCTCCCCACGTTGGTGGTCAGCCTGCCTTTGGTGTCCCACACTCAGCCGCCCCTCAGCAGCAGGGTCACACCTGGCCCCTCCACCTGCCATTTGCTGACCTGCCACTCCTTCTCTCCAGCCTCCCCCTCCCCACGTCCCCTGAGCTTGTCTCGCGTCTCACCTGCACTTGCACCCGCTCAGTCTCTTTGCACTAGCAGTCCCATTAGCTGTCACCTGCAACCCCTTCCCTTGCCCACTTGGACGCTGAGGTCAGGCACTTCAGCTGTTTGCAGTGACAAGTTTGTCCTCTGCACCTGTCCCAGGACTACCAGTCATTGTTGTGGGTAAATTAAATACCAAACTGCAACCCTGGTCTCAGCAGAGCTGGCCGGCCCCATTAATCCTGCTGGGCCTTTGTGGGGCCTTCCTTTCTTTCTTCTTGTGAATTCCCTGGCACAGTGACCTCCGGAGGCTGGCACACCATCCCTGTTCTTCGTACGCTCTGCCCACCATGTCCCCACTTACAGCAGAGAAGCTGACCACCGCTGCCCTGAGGACTCAAAGCTGTCCTGAGTCCCCAAGGCACCCTCTCTGGCCTTCTCCGAAGAGGTTCCCTCGTGCCAGGCCCACTCTCCTCCACATGCTCCCAGTGTCATTCCCTTTGCTGACCTCCTCCCCTTTGTCACTGCTGCGGTCACAGCTTAGCAATCAGCAAACGCCTACCAAGAACCTACCACATGTGATTTAGGCAGACAGAAGTACAAGAGATGATCTGGCCAGTAGTTGAACCTCGGTCTATGAACCAGGAGGTCACGGTTTGATTCCCAGTCAGGGCACATGCAACCAATCAATGATTATCTCTCATCATTGATGTTTCTATCTCTCCCTCTCCCTTCCTCTCTCTCTAAAATCAATAAAAGCATTAAAGAGAGAGAGAGAGAGAGAGAGAGAGAGAGCGCCCTAACCGGTTTGGCTCAATGGATAGAGCATTGGCCTGTGGACTGAAAGGTCTCAGGTTCGATTCCAGTCAAGGGCATGTACCTTGGTTGCAGGCACATCCCCAGTAGGAGGTGTGCAGGAGGCAGCTGATCGATGTTTCTCTCTCATCGATGTTTCTATACCTCTCCTTCCTCTCTGTAAAAAATCAATAAAAATATATTTTAAAAAAAGAGAGAGAGAAAGATGATCCCAATGCCTGAGGAACACACAGTCTGTAAAATGGAAGGAGCAAATGCACAGGAACCTGATCTCAGACACACAGGTTCCCCTGGTAACTCTTTCTTCTTGACTTTTAAACCCCGTCGGGTCCACTGTTACTGCTCTTTGGTAACTAATGGTAAGCTTCTCCCTATTCCTGTCTTCCCCACCCAGTCATCACAGCCCTCTGTAAAACCTCCTCTGCTCCTGTGTGTTCTGGAACATTCTGTGACCCTCCACCCCTGCTCAGGGCTGCTCTACTCCCTGGCTCCACGTGCAGTCCCCTGACTGGCCTTGGAGGTCTTAGCGGGGACCCCTGCTGAGTTCTCACTCTCCTGGGCCTGTGGGGTTGGTCACATGGAAACACTTGTGCAGGCTTGATGCTGGGAAGGGAGGTAAGGGAACTCCTCCACGCCTGTCATGTCTCTGATCTGTTTCACAGAAAGCTTGTGCCGTCAGTGTGACTGTCCCTGGAGGAGTTGAGGGGAGATAGGGAGGCGGACAGATGTGGAGCAGAGGAGAGAGTGCAGGGTGGGCAGGGGATGGCTGACAGGGGCTGCAGCCCTATGCTTGTGTCGTACAATCATTGTCACCTCCAACAAGCAGCTCCTCCTACCTCCTCAGTGACAGTTCACTGGGCCACTCTGGTCCCTGAGGTTTGTATGGATTTCACAGCTCAGACACCCGCAGGGACCGGGCTCTGCTCAGTGGCTCACTGCTGCTCTAGGCTGTCACCTTCTCATCGTCCCCTTGGGCCGCTCCCTGGTACAGAGACCCAAGTGGCCCCATCCTCCCAATGCCCCCTCTGCTGTGCGTGCATCGGGGGCTAGAAGACAGTCTTCGCTGATGCCTGTAATTCCTGCTTCTCAGCTAAGGTCCTGTTGGTCTCCCGCCTTTACCTATAACAAGAGGTCAGTTTCTGCAGCCTCCTCTCGCCCACACACAGTCATTTCCACACCTGTCTTCCTTCCAGAGCCCTCTGTGGAAATGGCCCTTTGTTGTCTCACCGAGGATTCTTTAATCATGGAAGGCCTTGGTCTTTGTCTCCCTCTTCCCTTTCCTCTCTGAGGCAGGTGCCACACTGGTGATTCTCCCTTAGCCGAAGCTTTCTCCTTTTTTTTTTTTAAATATTGATTTCAGAGAGTAAGGGAGAGGGAGACATAGAAACATCAATGATGAAAGAGACTCATTGATTGACTGCCTTCTGCATGCTCCCTCACCCGCCGGAATTGACCCCAAAATCTGGGCATGTGCCCTGACCGGGAATTGAACCGTGACCTCTTGGTTCATAGGTCAACACTCAACCACTGAGCCAGGCGGGCTGGGCTCTTCTCCTCTTTTTGGACGTGACCCCAGACTGTTGATTCTCCCACAGCTCCGCCTGGCCTTCCAGCCTCTCTCCTCCCCCTCCTGTCCTCCAGAGTGGCCGCCCGTGCCTCTCTCATCCAGGGCAGGGGCTGCTGACGGCTCACGTGAGGAGCTTTGGAGTCTAAGAAGCTGAGCATAAGCCGCGGCTCTGACACTCATTTATTGGATGACCTTGTGCATGTCACTTGTCTGAGTTTTCATTTTCCTGTGTGTAAGCTGATAACAATGCCTACCTGGTAGGGTTTGGTGGGGAGTCAGTGGGAGGCAGCAATGCTGTTGGAGTCATTTGCAAACCTGCTCTCTCATTTTGCTGTATCTGAGTACACGTCTATTGCTGTTGGTTTGAAATTGGCCTTTCTATTGTTTTTAAATCAACTTCCTGGAAAACCAATTTAGTCTTGTCCTAAATAATAATATCCACGAAATCATGTATATGAAACGCTGGTCATATTTTCCTGGGACCCATTAAACATAAATTGACAGCAATGAAAATGAAAACACTCCTTTATATACTTCTGATTATTCTGGGAACCACAGGGTGCCCTGCACTGCAGTGCATCTCTTATGTGAGCCTCCCGCCACAGTGCCTGACCACAGAAAGCATGAGAGCACGTTGACTCTTTGTTGTTCATATGCCTCCCTGGCTACCTGCTCGTCTGTAGTTCCAACCTCGCTTCTGCTCCCAAGCTCCCGTTCTGAATCTCCGGCCGCTATACGATACTTCTGCCTGTGCGTTTAGTCTCATTGAAAGGTCGGCCTGTTTACTTTTCCTACCCTGCCCCTCGTTTCCTGGTAACCTCAGCTCTGGCCCTTGACATCATCTTCTAGTTTCCACCGGCCTTTCCACATCAGCGCTCACATCTTGAGCTTCTTCCTTCCGGAATCTTGCACGTGTCCTTCCTTTTCCATTCCCTCGCCTGCCTTTGTGGTCCAGGCTTTCCTGCCCAGAGCAGCCAGGTGAATCCTCCTGGAATGACACATCCCTAGTGATACTCTGGTCCTTAGAAACGGCCAGGGAGTTGCCACTGTGCACAGCAGAGCGGAGTGTGTGATAGCTGCTGAAGTCAGACTACGCGGGCTTGTGACCTCACCGGCCCTCGCTGACAGTGCGACACTGGGCACCCTGCTCAGAGTCTGAGCCTTCGTTTTTCCTTCTGTAAAGGAAAGTAATAGAGATCCTGTAAGGATTAAAGAAGATACTTTATGTAAAGCACTTATCCTGGTGCCTGGAACATCCTCACGAAGTGGTAGTTACAATTAGTCTACGATTAGTAATCTGTATATCAGGTCATTATAAACTGGTCCCCTACTATCCTTTCCAGTAAACCTTGCTCTTTCCTTACTCAGTCCTGTTTTCACAGGCTGCTTGTCTCTGCCTCAAGCCTTTGTCGAGAAGTATTGTTAAGCCTTACTGACCTTCCATTTCTCTAAATTTATCGAAGTCTTGCACATCCTCCTAATCCCATCTCACCTTAACCTCCAAGAAGTCTTCCTTGGCTGGACTCAAGGTGCCCTTCCTTCCTCTGAAATTTGATTGTTCTTTTTTCTTTACACCATTTATTTGGCATTTAACATAAACTGCATTACGCTGTTGTTTTTCCTCGATTTCCAATGTAATTCTGTCTGTATCTGTCTTGTTTTCCTAAATAGATGGCGAGTTTCTTGATGTGAAGGCCTATTTTGAGGCCTATAAAGCATGCAAAACAGTAGCTGTGGGGCTGGACCTCCTCAGTTCATGCCCTGATGCTACTACTCCCGAACCGTGTGACCTTAGCAAGTTACTTAATCTTGATGTGACTCAGTTTCTTTATCTGTCAACAGGTTGAATAATAGTACCTAGTTTTGTGAGTTTGAATGAGTCAATACTTAGCACAACCACTGACTGATTTAATGCATGTAAAGTTCTCAGGCCCTAGCCAGTTTGGCTCAGTGGATAGAGCACTGCCTGCAGACTGAAGAGTTTGTTTCTGGTCAAGGGCACGTACTTGGGTAGCAGGCTCGATCCCTGGCCCTGGTCAGGTGTGTGTGTGAGGCAATTAACCGATGTGTCTCTCTCACATCGATGTTTGTCTCTCCCCCTCCTTTCCACTCTCTAAAATATCCTCTGGTGAGGACTAACAACAACAACAACAAAAATAAAGTTCTCAGAATGCCTGGCATAAAGTGCTCAATAAATGTTGTTGTTATTAATATTATTTACTAGAGGCCCAGTGCACAAAATTCATGCAAGGGGCTCGGCCCTCACAGCCCCGGCTTCGTCCAGATGGTCATCCAGAAGGTCGTCCGGATGGTCGTTCTGCTGTTCGGTCTAATTAGCATATTCGCTCTTTATTATATAGGATTATTATTACCAATCCTGATGCTTCCTCCCACAGCACTAGTCACAAAAATTTATGCTTATAAATATTATATATTATAATAAAGTAATAAATATTGTTGAATGGGTGAATATTTCCCCTCCAGTACTCTTTTTAAATTTTCTACCAGTCTATTTTTTTTTTTTACATGCATCCTAGCAGGAAATTTGAAAGTCTTCTTTTATTTAATTCCAAAGCAAAAGAGAAATCCCATGGGTTTAAATAGCTTTTAATGTCTGGTGGAAGGAAACAGACCAAGTCGTTGGGAGAAACTATTTTTTCTTGGTACTAAATTTAAAAGGAATTTATTATAAGATTATTTATGGGGCAGGATGCTGGTGGAGGGGGGAGCTCATTCTTCTAAAACCTACTTAACATGTTGTGATTAGGAAGAAAAAGTTTCCATGAAACACAGGAACGATATCAAATTACCCTGGCAGCCCAGGGGGACTAGGTCAGCAGGGAGGAGGATTACACAGTGAGATCTTTGTACCTACCCCTACTTCAGAGATTCTGCTGGGAAACCAAAGAATAAGATTAGTGGTGCACACAAAAGGGCAAGTATAGCCCAGAAACCGTAGTCTGAAATTACCTCTTACATCATAGGTGTATTTTTTTGTCTTTAGGAAGTGGTGTTGTCAGTAATTTACTGTAATTGCAATAACCAGATCATTAAACTGTGTCTGCAGACAGCATGGAAAATACATATGCCCTTTACATGACACTGTAGCAAATAATATTTTAGATTTTAAAAATCACATACATGTACCACTTTTCATACAGTTTCCCATATGTGCATTAAGTATTTTGTTACACACACACTTTATCATTCCTTCAGAAAATGAGAGCCTACCAAGACGCTCTTGGTTGTGGAATAAATAAGCATGGTGGTGATGGGAAGCTGGTATAGTGATTTTTTTTTTAGATTTTCAGATGATTCTTTAACAAATGGTAATAAAACATTAGTCATCTTGGGATCTGAAGAAACTCTCGTCATAGGTTAAAAACTGGTTTTAAGACAAGAAGTAGGAATCATAAGGGGCATTTCTCTTAGTGGAAGTCAGTTAGGCCCTGGAAATTAGTATGTTTACAAATGATATGGTGAAGTGACTTTGTAATGTAATATCTAATTTTTAAAAGATCTTCACCTGAGAATATGCTTTTTTATTTTAATTTTAAAAAATTGATTTCAGAGATGGAGAGGGAGAGAGAGAGATAGAAACATCAGTGATGAGAGAGAATCATCGATTGGCTACCTCCTGCATGCCCCACACTGGGGATGGAGCTCACAACCTGGGCATGTGTCCTGACCAGGAATCGAACTGTGAATTTAAGATACATATGTCCAAATTATTGACAGATAAAAAAGAATTTTACAAGAGAAAATAATCAAGGAAAATTTGAAATAGAACTAAATAGAAATGTTAAAAAAGAAAAACAGTCATTAAGATGCAAAAAGAAAGACACCTCAACAAACAAGTAGACTAGATATAGCTAAAGAGAGATCTAGTGAATTGGAAGATATATCAGAGGAACTCACCTAGAATACAACATGGAGAGTTAATGAGATATAAAATATGAGAAAGGATGTAAAACGCAAAGGTTTGAGGTGTAGCTAATTAGATCCTCAAAGGAGAGAATAAAGGGTTTTTGGAAGGTCAATATGTCATCTTATAAGACACCCTTTGTTATTTTTGTCAGAGATTAATTCTGGATTAGATAAACCTTGGGACATTTATCTATTTTTTTATTTCTTGTTTTAACTTTGTTTAGTATTATTCACACTCATTTATCTACATTAGTGTATTAAACTAAAGTTATGACTAGATAAGCCAAACCTAGAATGCCTGACACTTCCATGGACTTCTTCTCCAGCACCCAGCCACAGCTGATTGGGCAGGGGTGAGCATTTAACTCAAGGATGGCATTCTATAGGCTTGTCTTGACATGGCCTGATATGAAAAGTTGATCTGGATAACTCAGATTCTGTCTCTTGAGCATTTGAAGTAGGAACTTACTAAGTAACAGAAGTAGCTAAGATTAAAGGTAAATGATAGAATCAGTGGCCAGGGAGGCCATGATGATCCATGTGCAAACTGAAGTGATGATTGAACAGAGACCATAAGTTCACAGGGGCCACAGTGTAGAAAAGAGCTATGCAGAAAGAAGTAGATGAAGAAGCCAGGAGGGAGAGATAGAAAAAGTCTGACAGGTCAAGTGTGGCTGAATGATGGCAATCATTAACACCGAATTAGTCTCAGCTACAGACTCTTGCTGCCAAAATTCCCTAGAGCTGCCTGGAACCCATTTCTGGTTCCAGCATTGCCAAGCTATTCCGCAGTTCTGGTTCTTTGGGAGCCTGTTGGTTCAACTTCTCTTGGTTTCTATGTAATTTTATCCTTCCAATGAACCATCCATATAGGAGGCAACACCAACAAGTATTTGTTCATTGAAAATAGAAAGTCTTAAGGAACATAGTCCAGATTCAGTTAAGCCTTTCAGTTTATCCAGATGACAGTGCCTGTAGCCCAAGCATGTCAAACTTAAAGGCTAACATGGGCCAAATAAATAAGGTTTAAGCTTATGTGGGCCGCAAAAAAAGAAAAGCTTCAATTTTCATAGAAATGTAGGTTTATTTCAATAGAGACATGCTGAATACAAAAGGCTGAAATAAATGAGTAATCGTTAACATAAAATAATAAAACATTTTAATAAAAATTAATATTTTTTCTTGAACATTAACTTACCAGACACTGAATAACTGCACAAATTAATAAGCATAACGCAAATAAACCCATTTTCCTTGTCCTCCAAAAGTGAAATATTTCGCTTGCGCACACCCAACAAGTCAGTCCAAGACTAATGACGTGGCAATCAGCTGCTAAAACATTCGCTGCTAGTCTTAGTGGAGGGAAATGGTGCACCTGCGCATAAGGCAAGTACCATAAGGGAAATGAATGCAACATGGTTATAGTAATCAGTCATTAGTGAACATTGTAGTTTGTTATTAATAATTATGTGTAACAGGATATTGTAAAAATTAAGTTACAAAATTTTTATTAAAATGTTTCTTGCATACCGTTATATTGGCTGGGCCACAAAAATATTCGTTGTGGGCCGCGGGTTTGACATGCTTGCTATGCAGATCCCTTTCCTAACTGTTGAAATCCTTTCTGTGCAGTGGGAGCAGAGGAGGTTATGGTGAGGGGACTGATTTTACAGTTTTTCTCCAGAAAGTTTTGCTGTATTTGCTGTTCTCTGCTACCCCTACTGGTGTAGAGGGGGGACAAAAAGGAGTCGCCAAGTGAGGAGCTGATAGGAACACTGCGGGCCAGACCGCTGACCAGTTTCTAAGGGTAATAGGAGTCTGGAAACTGCTCTGGCCAGCTGCCCTCTGCCTGTGCTGCCACACTAGACTCTGAAGCTAATGGCTCAGCTGCCATGTGACCTGGGCAAAGGCAACAGGGTGGCATGAAAGCCAGCCTGGAGGTGTGCCCTTTTCCCTTCCTTGCCATTCTCTCTTCAGTCCGGGGCTGCAGCACCGGGGGCTCAGATATCAGCTTCTTTCCCTGCAACCTTGAGGAGCTTCAGTTATTCCATGGCACAGAGAGAAAAGTAGATTGCAGACAGTGCAGCATTTTTTCCTACTCGGTGACAGAAAACTGGTATAACAGTCCATGAAGGTGGGGAAAGTATGGCTTAGTAATAAAGGATATATGCTTTAGGTATAAAATGACTGATCTCAGTTCAAATCCTGTTCCTGCTAATTATTGGGTGACTGAAAAGTTACATCATCTTCCTGTGTTTTAGTTTCCCCATCCATAAAATAAGGTAAAAATACCTTCCAGTCAGGCCAGTGTGGCTCACTGTTTGAGCATCAACCTATGAACTAGGAGGTCAAGGTTCCATTCCCGCTCAGGACACATGCCGGGATTTTGGCCTCAATCCTCAGAAGGCAGTGTGCAGGAGGCAGCCGATCAATGATTCTCTCTCATCATTGATGTTTCTCTCTCTCCCTCTCCTTTCCTCTCTGAAATCAATAAAAGTATATTTTTAAAAATGCCTTCCATATAGTGCTATGTTGAAAAACAATTATTTAGTAGTTTAAACCATATTAGTCCCTGACCCTCACACCCCATCACCATATAGGTATAGTATACAGGCCTTCTACCTTGATTTCAAACATTATATTGTATCTTGTCATCAAGCCATAGAACCGAATTTGGAGATCATATAGTGACCATAGAGATGGGGATCTGCAAAAGCAAGGAAAGGGGAGGGAAGATGTGCTCTCTTCTGCACTCGCATCCACAGCATCTAGTTTAGTTACTCCTTTGCCTAAGGGGGCCCAGGGCAGGGAGGTGCACAGAGCCCATTGTAGCATTAATTAAGCCCTGGCCTTCTCAGCTACCTTGGTGCCTCCTGGCCCATTTCCTTTGTACCTATGAAGTCAGAGTAGAAAAGGCTTAACCTGGTTGCCAGGTGCACAACTATAGCAGAAATTTGAAGCCCCATGAACCCAAGTGGCCTGAGAGGATGCAGAAGCAACCAGCTAAATCTCCTTTGACCTTGGCAACTGGAAGGCCATGTTCTAAAATTTGGGAACAAGTCAAAACCCTCAGTTTTGGTTTCTGCCTAAAAGAGGATATTGTGTTGTCTCCCCCTCCCTCCCTCCCTCCCTCCCTCCCTCCCTCCCTCCTTCCCTTCCTCCTTATCTTCCCCCTATCTTTTATCCCTCCCCTTTTCTCTCTCTCTCTCTAGCTCCCTCTCCTTTCTCATCCAAGAGTCTCTCTTCTCTGCGCATGTTCCAGGCCTGCCATCCACCCCTGTAGGCACTGTTTCATCCCCGGATGGCCCTCAGGCTGACAACACACCTGTTTGCTGCCTATGCTCTGTCACAGGAGCAATTAAAAAACCAGCTCCAGACTTTCCCTTGAGAGGATCAAGAAGTTGTAGGCTACATGCAGACAGAATGCCTAGTAACCATGGAAACACATGCATCTGGAAATCCCTGACCTTACACCCAAGACTTGACAATCTTGGCTCTGCCATATCTTGATTTCATGATTTAGGAATGAGGCTGATATGTCCATGTGGTATATCTTTCAGCCATAGGAGAGCAGCAGCAGAAGCTTTACAAATCACTGAGCTATTTATCTCTGTCCTCTGAGGATCTGGTCGGAGTGGAGAACATTGCTGATTCTAGGACTGGGGGAAGACTGGAACAGCCTTGAAGGCTGAGGCTGTGGAGTAATCCGTTAGACATCAGTAAATATTGCTGCCTTCACATCAGATTGCTCATCCATTGCCCTTGCTAACCCTAAACATACTCCCATGAATATGCCCGCATTTGCCATTGCAGAACTGAAGAAACGCATTATTGGTTTTCCTCCCGACAAGAGGTACAAGACAATTCACGTGGCCTTGATCCCCTTGGGGTAGTGATGGGTTTAGTAGCACTAACTCTAGGAAATCAGTTATTAAGAATTTACTTATTTAAAAAAATAAATATTTTTTTGTTGATTTTGGAGAGGAAGGGAAAGGAAGAGAGAAAGAAAGAAACATCAATGATGAGAGAGAATCATCGGCTGTCTTCTGCATGCCCCCACCCAGGATCAAGCCTGAAACTCTGGGCATGTGCTCTGACCGGGAATAGAACTGTGACCTCCGGGTTCATAGGTCATTGCTCAACCACTGAGCCACACTGTCTGGGCAAGAATTTACTTATTTTAATTCGTGTCTTGTTTGCTTCCTCTTGAAAGTAACACTATAAAGAATTTGTGGATTGATGTCAGTAGGAGAGGTATAGGGAGAAAAACAAGAAAGTAGAGGAGGAAAATCACTAGCATCCCCAGGAATCAAACAACCGTGTGGACATTTTCTTCTGTTTCCTCCCAGTATTTCTTGCCTATTTTTAAACTTAAAAATTTGTATTTACTAAATTTTATATTCTCTTTTTCTTTCAACATTATAGCATATAGTTCCCCATCATTACAAATTCATCATAATTACAGATGCTTTTGAATGGCTTTGAGATATTTCTCTGATAAAACAATGTTTATTTAACTTTCTTTGTTTTTTGAAAATGTGTGTTGGTTCTACTTCCTATTATGCCTGTCTGCCATGATGACTATCTCAGGGCATAGAGAAGGATTAGTACCTTGAGATTCTAATGTGTGTCAGTCCTTGGGTGGGTCCAGTGGGGAATATACAGGGTTCCTGATATCAAGGAATTGACAATCCAGTTTGAGAGGTAAAAACAGAGTCATGGGTCAGTCCTGAGCTCTTTCCTTTGGCCCTTGCAGATTGGTAAAGTGAAAGTATATATTATACACTGAATTTAAAAAGAAAAACAAAACCAAGGTCACACACACACACACACACACACAGTGCGGGGCAAAAGTAGGATTATTGGTACATATCTAGATTGACCTAGACTGAAAAGTAATTGTTAATAACAGTAAATGTCATGGGGAGATTAAGTTCAAACAGCAGTTGGTCAAATTATAATTTTAGTTTAGCGTAAATATCTAATAACTGATGATAAGCGATATATTTTCCCTCATTTGATTTAGATGCTGTGATTGAAGTTGATTTTTTTCATATATCCCAAAGTATATAAACATTCATTAAGGATGTGTTCATTACATTGCAGACAACATTGGTGGCTGATTATCTGAATCACAGTTCTGATTTTTATGGGCCGATTAAGATCTACTTTCCCCTTGCTTTCGTTTTCACAATCAAGTTGAATCTCATGGAAAAATATTCTAGAAAAGAGCTATGAAATTCATCAAACCACAGCAGATTAAAAAAGCATGACATGATGGTGTGTGTGTGTGTGTGTGTGTGTGTGTGTGTGAGAGAGAGAGAGAGAGAGAGAGAGAGAGAGAGTATTACTGCAGAGCAGGAGTGGAGGATACACAGAGAGTAATATAGGAAACCGTGTTTGAAAGATGATCAGCATTGGGGGATGTTAGAATGAATGAAGTGTACATGCACCAGAAGCCAAGCCCTTCCAAACCCAAGTTTAGGAAGTGCAATAGGGACTTCTGTTAGACTTGCAGGGGTGGGGAAACGTCCATCCTTGGGCTGTATAAGGTCCATGAAATCATTTGGTCTGACCCTGCCAAGGCATTGGGGGTGAGTTAATTAAATGTTTGGCCAAATATGGCAGGCTAATATTTAAGTTGATCATTTTGTGTGGCCCAAGAATGATGTTACAAATATCCAAATGGCCCTTGGCAGAAAAAAGGTTCCCCACCCCTGTGTTAGGGTCTTGGCAGAATGATTCAAGACCACTGAAGCACCTGAACACTCCCTCTCCTCTTTCAGATCGATGATCCCAACAGCAACCTTGAGGAGGTGACTAATGAGGCTGACGCCATCACCACGGTGGACAGTCTGGGAAGCAAGCAAGCCTTGACTACAGATTACCTGAATTCTGATTATCAGAGAGGACAGCTGTACCCGTTCTCCCTCAGCAGTGACTTGCACACGGCCACATTCGCTCTCACAAATGCGGCTCCAATGACCCAGACCTTCCAGGAACGGTGGTACATGAATCTGAACAGCCTCATGGACCGGGCCCTGACCCCACAGTGTGGAGGTGGGAACGACCTATACATCATCACAGGCGCCGTGCCCTCAGACGTCAAAGTCAAAGACAAGGTGACCATCCCTAAGTTTGTTTGGCTGGCAGCCTGCTGCGCTGTCCCCGGGGGAGGCTGGGCCATGGGCTTTGTCAAGCATACCACGGACGGTGATGTCATAGAGGATGTGATGGTGAAAGAACTGGAGAAACTGCTGCCGTCTAACCCTCAGTTGTTCCAGAACAACTGTGGTGAAACAGAACAGGACACGGAGAAAATGAAAAAAATCCTGGAAATAGTTAACCAAGTCCAGGATGAAGAGCGGATGGTGCAATCTAAAGAAACCACTAGTGCCCTCCCCAGCACCAGGAGCAAGAGGTCTGCTCTGCAGCCTCCAGAGGCCCCCGAGGAAAGGAGTAGCTTCCTGGGGAACCTCGTGGGCTTCATCGCTACCCCGTTCATCAAGCTTTCCCAATTAATTTGCCACCTGGTGGTAGGCATCCTGAAGAACACTGTGTATGTCCTGTGGTATGTCGCCAAGCAGGTGATTAATGGCATAGAAAGTTGCCTTTACCACCTGGGTTCAGCCACTGTCTCGTACTTCTTGGCCATTGGGGAAGAGTTGGCAAGCATTCCCTGGAAGGTACTCAAAGTCATAGTCAAAATCATCAGGGCCATTCTCCGGATCCTTTGTTGTCTGCTGAAGGTGGTTTGCCGCATTCTGGGCATCCCTGTCCGCGTCCTTGTGGATGTGGCCACTTTCCCTGTGTACACCATGGGTGCCATTCCCATTGTGTGCAAGGACATTGCAGTGGGCCTCGGTGGCGCCATCTCTCTGCTCTTTGACACTGCTTTTGGCACCATGGGTGGCCTATTTCAGGTTGTCTTTAGCGTTTTCAAGCGAATTGGCTACAAGGTTACTTTTGAAAATTCTGGGGAGTTATAGAACTCAAAAAACGAATAGTGGCCAGTCACAGTAAATTTGATTTTTTTTTTTTTAATAGAGAAGGCTGGAATATTTTGTACAATGGGTCTTTGTTCATTCTCAACTATCATTAATTTTGGCCTTTCATGGAGATGTCTGTATGCTTTTGCAAAGGAAGATGGTGCACTTTAGACTTGACCCTAGAGAAATGTTCAGGGTAAGACTACGTGTAGGTCATCTGATATGAAATGAGCAAACTTCTAAACCATAACCTTTATTTACTCTGATACAGATGACCAGCTGAGACTTTCTGGTGTTCATTAAAATTCTACAAGAGGGGAAAATTAGAAAGAGGACAATTTTAAACCCAAGGGTTTCTGAGACGATGAGAAAGAAGTCTTGTTCCTCCTATTACTCTCTGAGACTCAAGGCAAAACTGGTATAAATATTCTTGGCCAATGTGTCTTTTGCTTCTATTTCTCCTCAACTCAGCCGACCTTGGTGAGGTGCGGGCATGCTTCCCTGGTGAAATAGCTTTCTTAGGGTATAGAGTCTGCTATATCCCTTAGCTTTCTGTGGCTTCCAAAAACCTTTAAGATTTTTTTTTTCTCCAGAGTTAAATTTTGCTGAATTTTTCTTTTATGTAACGATAAACATTTTATGCCAAAAGGGGCATAACAAACTTTGAATGCAAGGGCAAAGATGATTTGCCCCTTGAACAGTGTAGGACAGTCTTCTTGGGTATAAAGAAGAGGGCACCAGGGTCAGAGCCCAGCTCTGAGTAAGTGCTGTAGGTCCCAGGACATCCCTAGCCAAGCTTGGACTAATTTGAAATATATTCAATATCTGGCTGACAAGATTGAGCTCAAAGACCTACATGTTAAGCTACTATGGAAATTCAAATTCTGCAACATACTAGATCAGTCTTTCTTATACATTAAGCAAATACCCAACACAGTAAAACACATTGACTTCTGTCCTTAAATGATTGTTTTGGTATAAATGTATAGAAAAGAGCTACCGAACAAAAACTATTCTAGCCGTCTGGAAAGTTTACATATGTATAAACTTGATTAAGAATTCTCTCTTAGACAATTATTTTTATAGTGTGTTTGAGGCTAGAAAACATCATTCTCCCATTAATGCAAATAGATCTGGGAGCTAATCCCCAGTGTTTTGATCAAACACTTGTCATTTTAAATATTGCACTGAAAATGGTAAGAAGAGGAAGCAGAATCTCCCAAACTTTGCTCTGCCTTTCACAGCTGAGAATGAATGGTCCGTATTTTTCTAAGTGTTCTAAAGAGTTGCTGTGAGGTAAATAAAAAAAAAGTCAAGTGTAAAATACTGGTCTTGGGGGCACAGGCCGCCATTCATCTGAAAGTCAGATGCAGAAACCTGGGGTCCAGAAAGACAACAAGGAGGAAAGGATGGGTCAACTATTTGTATCGGGTTGGTGGATGAGAAACGTGAGTGTAGTGAGTTACATTTTGCAGGAAAATCATTGAACTCGACCCAAAGTAGAAGAGCAGCTAGCCAGCTGGCATCCTGATCAATTTGTGATGCAAGGTTGGGGAGTATGACCCCGGACTGGTCCACGATAGGGAGCTATGAACTCAATTTAAGACTCTTAAGCAGTGTTTCACCAACACTTCTGTTTGTGAGCATTAACACCCGTGATTGTGCTGCTCTTCATCTCAGCAGTGTGAAGGTACAGGGAAGGGTGAGACTACTAATGGGTCAAGAATCCTGCTGGATGAAAGAAAGAGAATCTTAGACGTGACCAGAAAGATAGTCTGGCCAAACCTTCATTTGACGAGGAGCCTGAGGCACAGGGAGGTAACAAACAGGCTTGCCTTCAGTTTCACGGCTTCCTGATGGCGTATCAGGAACCACGATCTTTTGCACACGTCCCATCACAGCTGGGATGTCAGATATGTGGTGTGTGTGGTACTATTCATCTGCCTCCCTGGACTATGGCAGAGTTTTCTCCATCATCCATCAAACAGACTAATCAGTTGGACATGCCTATGTGGTGACACTATTGGCCATCCATGCACAGCATCATGCTTACCGCCTCCCACAGGCTCTGTGTTCCTTCATAGTACATATTTGCAACCTGAAAGGCCCAAGAGGGCATCCATGGCAGCTTGAGCCCCTTGGCACCATGCAAGGAGCAGGGCATCCACACTGTTTCTTGAGGGCCATTTGGAAGTGTCTTCTGTTTCATGGCTTGTTTAATGTCTTATTTATTTATTCTTGCATGGCTTTTTTTGAAATTTGTGAAGGGATAATAAAGCAAAAATATTCTTATGTTTGGGTGGCTGAGACTCTGCCCTGGAACACTAGCGATGACTGTGCCTCTGGCTCACGGGCACAGGGACCCAGCACGTGACTGGACTGCTGGTCTGCTCCCAACCAGCTACTTTGGGTTTTGAGGTGGGAGTTTGGGTTGATAAGCCCCATCCCTGGCTCGGAGATTTTTCCGTGGCTCTGTTACGTTCTCAGGCCCTTGGGGAAGTCAGCCACCTGTTCATTCTGAGGGAGCTGATTTTCTAGCGTGTGGACTAGCCACACTTGTGGACACTCCTTTTCCATTGTGCCTTTTGAATGTTGGCTTCTCACTCGGCATTAACACTTCCACTTAGATTCAGACCAGGGAGTTTGGAGGAGGAATTAGAGTGAAGCGCTGGTCATTCATTCAGTCATTCAGTCATCTATCCAATATGTATTTGAACATCAAGGTTGCAGAGATAAACACTACATGGATCACATCTTTGAGGAGTTAAAAGATCTAGTAGGGAGACCACCTGGTACAACTGCATGGTAAGTGCTACAGCAAAGGTACTAGCAGCTGGTCCCTGGGGCGCAGGAGGAAAGACCACAGAACCGTGGAAATCCGTGCCGCCTTTAGAGAGGGTGTGACAAAAGCCAATTTGACATTTTCAAGCTATGTACAATGCTGCGCACCTTGCAATGCTCAATAAAGTAATTGTTGACAACTCATTGGCCATTGTGTGAAATGTCTGAAGGGGGAGAATTCTAATGGTTGAAATGAGGTTTGGGGATTATCTGCGATTTTTATTTTTTTCTATTTCTTGATCCACTCAAGCAGTTTCCACTTACATTGGCTTTGTGCCCTCCCCACCTTCCCCCTCCCCACCCTAATTTTGAATTCTAACTGGGGAAACAGAGAGAAGGTTAGATCAGTGAAATAGGCTTAGAACTGCGTTTCAGTGTTGTTTTTCTGAAAGCTATTTGGGATATGAAGTGTTTGTGACTCGTCCTTCATAAATAAGCACCGAAGGCATATAGCTTCACTGATCTGAATCACAAGGGACATGATAGAAACACTCAATTACTTGTTTATTCATTAGGACACTCCCACAGCGTCAGAAATAGTCTCTGCAGGGGGCGCTGTCTTCTCTGTGGCCTTTGGTAGGGCCCCGCTCTCAGGGGAGGTGGCAGTAGTTCTTGGCTGCCTTTCCAGTGAGAGGGCAGGGTCTTATGTGTGACTCTGTCCCATTCAGCATTTCCCTCAAGCTCGTTACACGATGAGCAATAGAGTGTGGGCTCCTTGACTGTCACAAATGGGTTCTCAGATTTCACATTATCTCTTTTTGTAGATACCCCCCCCCCCCCCGCCCAGATAATGGCTTGATTTCTAACAATTACGTCCAAACCAATTACAGTTGATCCTTGAACAACACTTTTTTTTCAATAAATACCTGTACTGTGTATGGTCTGCAGTCAGGAATCCGAGGATGTAGAGGGCTGAATGTATGCATTGTCTACACCGTTTTATATAGGAGAGTTGAACCTCCCGGATTTTAGTATTCGCAGGGCATTTTGGGACCAATTTCCTCCAGATACCAAGGGACAACTTAAGTTTTGGGAGAGTCAAAAGTTACATATGGCTTCTCAACTGCTTAGGTCAACTGTAGTTTTAAGCTTAAATTTCCACAGAGTGCTGACAACCACTTGCCATTGTTTTTTGTGTTGAGTCCACAGTGAGATGCTCTCAGGAGGTGGGCTCCTGGACGCTTCTCCTGGAGGCAGTATCGCCTAATGCTCAAGACCCAGGCTCTGGAGTCAAAAGCACTTAGGCCTGAATCCTGGCTTTGCCTGTTACTGTGTGGCGACGTGGGCAACTTACTAACTTGGGCAAGTTACCACCCAAAGCCTTCGTTTCTCCACCTGTAAAATGGGGCTAATTATTAGCACCTACTTCAGAGGGTTATAAGAATTCAATAAGTGAATGAAGATAAAGCATGTTGTGCCATGCTTGTCACATGGTAAGTGCTCAGTGAATGTTAATTATTGCTGCTGTCGCTGTTGTTGGTAATAATATCCACACATCTTGGATGAAATTGGCCGTCCTTGGATCGCAGGATGTTTCTAGATTAGAGCTGGGAAGGTTCAAGGTTAAGGTACAGTCTGGGAGTTGAGGTCATGAATGAAAATGAAGGAATCTAGCGCCTCATCAGTGGTGTCAACGTACTGAAGAAATAGGTGAGGGTTTGGCCCTAGAGACTAGAAAAATGAGGCTGTGGGAACAGGACCTCAACCTGTTTCCAGCACCATGCAGGAAGGAAGGCATGCGCATTTCCGGTCTCAAATAGAGCGCTTTTTCCCTCCAGGCTTCTTCCTTGCTGAGTTCACAGCCTTACAACAGATTCAGCTTCCTAACAAGCCTATTACTTGGAAAGAGTGAACTAGACAGAGTATTTACATTTTAGCTGCTGAGAAGAATTATGCGCCCTACTGTAAATAGTCATTTTTCTTTATTCTCCAGCCTTTAATGAATTAAGGCATTACGAATTAGTGTCCAAAGACAAATTGACCCTGGGTATTGACAAGGTAGAATTGTTGGAACCCATGGTTGACCCCTAGGGCCTGTACTAGACTGATGAGCCACCTACCACATGCTCACTAGGTTCAGCCTCCAAGAGGCCCTGCCTGCTGTCCTCGGTGCCATCTGTGGATGAGCTCATCCGATCTGTAATGCCTACATCCAAAGCAGATGCTGACAACACATTTTGCCTTTGCAGACGTGAGTATAATATAAAACTGCCTGCTGTCCTGAAGACTGCATAATACTTTTTTTAAAATAAGGGATTATTTTTACAATGAAGAACCCATTCTAATCAGATGAACTGAAAGATGATTTTGATGATGATTAAGAAATAATAAGGGGTCTACCTATTTTATGTGTCCTGACTTGACTCACTTAATGGATCACCCTGGTTCAAACATTAAGAGTCGTGCTGGCCTGGCTGATATGGCTCAATGGTTGAGAGTCGATCCATGCACCGAGGAAGGACAGTGAACCATCATCATCATCATTATCATTATTAGCAGCACTCCTTCCCAGACTTGCAAAATTAATTAGCGGGGTTACCCTTAGGGAACCTGAGAACATTGAGGAAATATCTGAATGCTCCTCGCTCCCAAATAACTCCCCAGAAGTCTGCAGTGTTGCTAGAACTCCTACCCTTTGGCTCTCTTCCCTTAAACTGTCTCTGTTTCCTATGAAAATGCAAATAGTCTGAGGCGAGTTACACATTGCGTCAATACTAACTTAGAATGAATGGTCTTACCAAATCCTTCCAGGGAGCTGGGACACATAGTAGCTTTGAGGGGTGAGAGGCACGGTGGGAAGCACTGTGCTGAGGCCCAGGGGTGTCTGCACTAGACCAGCTTCCCATAGGGCCCGAGCCTTGGCCAGGCGAGCCCTTTAATGTGAGGGCTGGAGAGAAAGCGAGGTGCCCTTTAATGTGAGGGCTGGAGAGAAAACGAGGTGCCCTTTAATGTGAGGGCTGGAGAGAAAGCGAGGTGCCCTTTAATGTGAGGGCTGGAGAGAAAGCGAGGTGCCCTTTAAGAAATAACACCAAACATTGCTCTCTCCGTGTCCATACATCAGCCTGTAATGGATCAAAGCACAAATACACACCTGGAAGAAGTAACAAGGCTGTCGGGCCAGTTTTTGGTGGGAGGGTGGGAGGGGGGAGTAAATAAGCCCAGATTTGTGGTGTTTGCCAATTTCTCTAGTATACATACTCCCACCACGGCTGATTTCAAGCTGCCAGTGTGACACCACTGCATACAACTTGTGCTCCTGATCACACAACCTCCTAATCCCAATTTACCTAACAACTCTTTTTCCAATTTCATTCTTTTGTCCTGAGCTGCCTTCCTATGTTGGTTTATCTCGATGGCGAGAGTACACGGAACACATAGATTTCAAACCTGCTTGACAAAGCTTTATCACAGCAAATTTTAACAAAGTAACTTTCTATTATGTTATGGTTTCCCGTGTAGCTTAAGAACATAATGTATTAAGATACTAATGGAAATGTTTCAGTCTATACATCATTTCTATTTGTCAGTGTAAATTAATTGAACATCACTATGGTGTCGCCCTTAACCTCTCAGGTGTCCTCGTGTGAATCTTTTTTCTGGAGCGCATAACTTCCGGAAGCTCATCGGAGCCCACATCCATGCTTTCAAATCTGAGAAAACATCTCAGACTGTGGTGTCAAATCAACACGGAGAATTCTGCACATCCCTGGCTAACGTCCCCTGAAAATTCCCACAGCCAAGTTTCTCTTCTCTCAAGACTTCACTTCTCAGCTATGTAACCTCTTTGAATCAAATATCATGAGGAGGTGTTGGAGATTGATGAAAACTCATCCGCTGCCATGGTATTTCAAGATGGCAACCTGTAATTGTCAGGATTCCTTTGGTTGCACACATCAGAAAACCATTTCAAGCTAGCCTAGTCCCAAATTTGCTGGATCCTGTCACAAAAGGTTGGCAAGGGCTTATTAATCTTCAGGGACTCACATGGTGACAGGATTCTGTCACATTCTCTGTGTTGTCGTCATTCTCCCCTAGCATCAATGGTTGTTCTTCATACAGCAAGGAGCATGGCCACTGGCAGCTCTGGGGACTTACCCTTACGGCCTCATATCCAGAGAGGGAGGGAAGCTTCTCTGTTAGCTCTGGCTAGGACAAGCCCCAGGAAGTTTTCTTCTTTAGTTGAGTACAACCCACTTGGACCAATCGCTGAGGCCAGGAAGCTATGATAGGATGATTAACCCAGTCTGGGTCCCGGCCCCATGTGATGGTGGTGTTAGATGCCATAAGAAAGGCAGCGGAAGGGGTTCAAGGTAGACTGCTCCAGTGGTCCCTTACAGGGTCACAGCTCGACTTACGATATATGATGATGCTGTTTATAAGGTGCCATATGATTAATAAAGCCCTTTCACACTTGTCAGTGGACTATAGCTGAACCACAGATATTTTGCCTTTTTTACTTCTCTTAAAAAATAGGCCTTATACTCTCTGTGTTCCTGTTTGCAGGAGAACCTTGTTGTTTCCTGCAGGAGGGGTGGTGGGAATGTGGACATGGTGCTGTGTGTGACCCCTGCAGGTCACAATGGACAGCAAAAGCTTAAAGGCAGGTGGGAAGGAAGGGTGGAGAGGTGGGGGTGAGCTTTGGCTCAGGAGAGAGTGTGCAGTGGTCTTAATGAAAGACAGAGGTGGGCCTGGCTGATGTGGTTCAGTGGTTGAGCATTGACCCATGAACTAGGAGGTCACCAGTTCCATTCTGGTCAGGGCATATGCCTAGGTTGCAGGCTTGAGTCCTAGTGGGGGGGCGTGCAGGAGGCAGCTGATCAAAGATTCTCTCTCATCATTGATATTTTTATCCCTCTCTCTGAAATCAATAAAAACATATTTAAAAAAAAACAAAACAAAAGAAAGAGGCAGGCAGCCACAGGGTGGTATCGCAGGGCAGCACCAAGGGCAGCCACGTGCTGCACACGTTCCGTGGTTCCATGGGAAAGCTCAGGGGTAACTAACTGTGCACGGGCGAGTTTGCCATGTTCAAGTGCATGCCCGTGTTTGAGAGCAACTTCATCTAGATCAGCAGAGAGGAGTGACCAATGTGCACAACAGCGTGCAGATGGTCACTGGGCATCGCAGACACCAGCCCCAAACTCATAGTACCTGATGTCTGGCTATTGGCATGACACCCCGGGAAGGGGATTCAAGTCAGCGAGGAACTTGGAGCTAAACTGGCTGCTTCCTTTGAAGTTTGTCAAGTCCATCTACATCATGAGAAAAATCAGCTTCACTTGAAGCTTGCAGCACTGGCCATTCTTTTCATCTACAATTATCCCCCCTTCAGATGTGTTTGCACACTGGGAAGGCCTGGTGTTCTTCCTGAGCCCGCCAGTCGGGGCTTACAGCAGTACCCGAGTCG
Organism: Myotis myotis; assembly: GCF_014108235.1. Taxonomy (NCBI): domain Eukaryota; kingdom Metazoa; phylum Chordata; class Mammalia; order Chiroptera; family Vespertilionidae; genus Myotis; species Myotis myotis. The sequence continues at coordinate 21,961,194 of NW_023416314.1, read as the reverse complement.
TACCAGCTTGGGACGTGATGGTGATGGACGGGACTGTGTTGGAGGCTGAGGACAGGAAGAGCCCAGCAGTAAGCTTTTATAGAGACACTCAGCGAGGGGTCCAAAGGCTTCAGAAGAGCAACTGAAGGCTCTCGGGCTGCTCTCCTAGGCTGCCTGGGGGAACATTGCACGTAGAAGGGCTCAGGCCAGATGAGCCACTATGTGGAGGCCTTACCACACTGGGGAGGCCTCAAGGGCGTCTGAATATCCGGGCTTCATTAGATGTCAGCTCCTCTGTCCCCATACCCGATGTTGTCATGCTGTCAGCAGCAGCCTGATGGCCACAACCGTTTAAGGGTGATTTTGTGCCTTGTAATTTTCCTTGCTCTATCAGTAACCCAATCTCTCTTGGTCCCTTCAACCTTGAGGCCCGTTGAGCCACGGTCCAGAAACTGTCTATTTAGTTTTCTAGTGTGTCCCTCTGCAGAGATAAAATTGAGTCAGCTGAAGAACCTATACTCAAGGAACTCAGGGTCAAGTTGATTCTCTGATCCATCAGCTCATCAAAGTGTCCTGGTTTGCTTACCCAGTCCCAGAACAATGTGACCCTGGGGAATTATTCATTTATTACCAGTTACTGTTGTGTTGTGAAGAACGAGAAGATGGATGAAAAGTGCGTAGCCCATTGCTGGGCACAGAGAAAGAGCTTTCTAAGTCACCTCTGTGATGCAGCAGTGTGTGAGCATCCCGCCTGCTTCCGGGCTCCCCTGGCAGGCTGCGGGAGGAGGCTGTGATGCTGTTGCAGATGCTCACATGCCACAGCCCCTTGAGCCATGTTCCTGCCCAGAGAAGTGTTGGCTCTACCCTTCCCAGGGCTTCACCTCCAAGCCGTTGGCCTGGACAAAGAAGATTCACACACATCTGTCTCTAGCACATTTACATAAGGAATGAATGACTCACTGTGAGAAGTTAGACATTGTTCAGGCATTTCTCCAAATGCTAACATTATGTAAGGGCATGATATTGCCTTTTTTTTTTTAAGAAGGATGAGTAAAAAATCAAAGTTAGGTGGTTGATTTTAACTAAGTCAGTGAAAAGAGCAAAAAAAAACCCCAAATCAACTGTTCAATAATGAGAAACTATGTCCATCCACCCCCACTGGGGGAGGAAGTGTTTTGAATGTAACAAAAATGCAGCCAGTCAGTAAAGAAACTCCAGGATCTATTTTGATTTTTTTTTTAAAGTATGTTTTTTATTGATTTTTTTTTTTTTTTTGAGCAAGAGGAAGAGAGAGGAATCGAGAGATAGAAACATCGATCAGAGAGGAACATAGATTGGCTGCCTCCTGCATGCTCCCTACTGGTGATTTAGCCAGCAACCTGGGCGTGTGCCCTGACCTCTTGTTTCACAGGTTGATGCTCAACCACTGAACCACACTGGCTGGGCTGATTTATTTAAATTACTGAAAAAATGTAAGCAGATCTTGTCCCTGAAAACCATTTTATTCCTACCACTCATCACACACATATTCTTTCCCTTGAGTGAGTATCTTAGTCAAAGAGTTTATCCCTCTGTCCCAAGAGTAGACAAATCCTCCCCAACTCCCCCAAGAGAGGTCCCCGTTGTCTCTGAAGTTCCTGGAACCATTCCTCCCCCTGCCAATTGTAAAGCTCTGCCTTTCCCCATCAGTGTTTCTTTTTCTTCTGATTCCTGTATTTTCCTCCAGAGGAAAGTCTGGGTGAATTTGTATAGCCCTCTCCTTACAGCTGATTAAACAGAGTCTCTCCCCTTTCCCGTTGTATGAATATCTTGTAGCAACACAAATACGATAAATTGCTAAATAAAAGATTCCTTGGCTGTGTTTTATATGAACTACAATTGCAGGCATGCAGAGAAACAATACAGATGAATAAGTGATAACATTTTCAAACAAGGAGGAAGAGAATGAGGAGGAAGGATCTGACTTATGGTTAAAGGCAAACATAAGGCAATGAAGCAAACCTCAGTCTCTTCATGCAAATTGCTCCTGCCCCCCAATACCTGTGGGGAACGGGCCTTGCTCCTCAGCAGGAGAGCGGGGCTGGGAGAAAGGGGCCCCATTCAGGAGGCTGGGGCTCTCTCTGGTGGGTCATCCTGTCCTGTTTCTCAAGAGGAGAAGTCAAGAGCTTTCTCAGATGTGATACAGAACTTAGGTTTACCATTTAAAATAACACGCTCCCCCCTAGCTTTGTGTGAAGCTCATGCTATAGGAAACATCTCTAAAGGTAATCTTCAGAAGCCATAGGACGGCTGTGTGTAGGAACCATCGATTGGCTCCCGAACTACTTGCCTGTAGTGAACTCAAAGTGAACTCTTCTGGGGTTTTCAAAAACTGGTTTCACCCACTTATTAAAAACCCCGCCTATTACAAACGCAGGGTTGCGTGTGAAGCTTGAGGAAGCTTATGCTGGTCATTTTCTCTGCTGCCATTGTTTATAACAAACTTGAATTAAAGGCATCTTTGTCATTTTTTTTTTTTTTGAACCCTCACATAATGGGATGCGTTTTGGGATTGTTGTTTTCTTTTTCTTCTTTTGGTTGCTCTAGAAGCTGGGGCCCCGGTGATGAGTTAGATCCAGCTGCTGCCCTCAAAGAGCCTGCAGGCTGGGGTTCAAGTGCCAGGTGAAGCCCACCTTCCTGGACCAGGGTCAGCTTGAGCAGAGATGGGTAAGTGGATGTGCAGATAGCTGGCTGCAGGATATGGAGCAAGAAGGAAAAGAACCCAAGGATTGCCACTCAAAATACAAGTCGGTACACAGAGAATACATACCAGAGGTGGCCGACAGTGAAATAACTCACCCCATTCAATGCGGGGAAAATGTGTCCCTCTCCTCTGAAGATATTACGCTGTGCAGAAACCACCCCTGTGTTTGCCCCGGCACTGGACGGCATCGTAATCATCTCTGTCAGCATTTCCATTCACTACACTTCCTGGCACAGAGCAGGGTTAATAAATAATTGTTGGAATAAACAAACATTCAAGAAGGAATGTCCTCACTGGGTAGAAAGTTGAGCTAGGAGAATTCCAGGATTCTTTTCTACTCAGAGATTTTATGATCATATAGAGAGCCTGACATGTGACAAGAGCCTGGCATGTGATGCCTGTGTAGTATTGGGGTTATTTGTACCCAGGTTTTATCTCCCCATATAATTAGCGCATCCTTTTCTGCAAATGCAGTAATATTTACGAAGGACTATGCCAATCAATTTGCATGCATTACCTGATTCAGTGTTCACAGCAACCCCAGGAGGCAGTGTTTTGGTTTCTCTTGCTGCATGACTGCCATTGGCTGAGCTGCTTCAGTGGCCCAGGTAGTTACACACTATATAGAGACCCATTTAATCCTCACAATAATATTTTTCTCCCAGATGAAAAGTGAGACTTAGAGAGGTTAAATAACTTGCTCAAAGTCGCTCAACCACTACATGCTAGAGCCAGGATTTCACCACAGGTGTGTCTCAGTCCACTTGCCAGGCTGCTCCATGCTGTAGGTCAGGCTCAGAAGCAGACTCTGGGATGAGACTGACATGAAGGAAGTTAATAAGGACGGCTCAGGGGCAGCACCTGTGGGGGAAGTGAAAGACACAGCACTAGGCAAAGCAGAGGGCGGGCTGTGATACAGTCAGAACAAAGAGCTCAGCAGGCCCATGAGCGCTTTGGAGCTGGGGTAACCCTTCAGAGTTGTCCGGAATAGGGGGAGGGGTCTGGACCTTTATTACCAAAGCCCCGTGCCCCCAGCAGGCATCACAGTCAATAGTTGCCATATAAACAAATGGACCAAGCGATCCATCCAGATGGAAGTGTTAGGGGAGGCAGCACTGCAGGGGGAGGGATGGCTTCTTCGTAAAGGCAGTCAGCCTAGCTCTGGCCCAGGAGGGGCTTTCCTGAAGAATGCTAGACTGTGCGGGGCCCTGACTCCCAGGCAGTCCTCAGGAGAAGCCAGATCGCTAAGCTCGAACAAAGAGCTAGATGAACAGCGAGTCCACTCTACGGCCTGCCCAAGGAGCCCTCAGCCCAGGCTGGTACATTTTTAATGTTGTTGAGTTCAGGCATGGCCGCAAAGGGAATCAGCTTACAGTATTGAGTTTATTTGCTCTAGGATTCAAAGTGTGATCACACACCCAATGAGGAGTTCCTTAAAGTAAGTAATTCAAGAGCTATTCACTCATAGAGGCCAGTAGTGGGGTATCATCAGCCGAAAGATGTTAAGAGCCAATCATCACAACAGTCATCTTCAAGGGGTGGTGTCCAAAGAGGGAGAAATGAATCAAGGAACCGCACATTTCCCACACCCATTCCACAGGTCTGGGCCTGATCCAGCCTCGCCTTCAGTCTCTGTGGAGAACAGGAGGAAGGAGACGAAAGGGAGAATTGGAAGTCCACAGGGAAGAGGAAAAGATGAGATGACTTAAGGAAAATAGGACTAATGTATTGAATATGTTTATCTCATTTAATCCTTATCACAACCCTATAAATTACTCCAATTATAAGCTTTTCAGATGATGAAACTGAGATTCAAAAGGACTACTTGAGATACCATGACTATGGGAAGAAACAGGGGAGGGAAGAAGAAAGGAGTGAAGGGAGAAAGGAGGAAACTAGAGTTGGGTACATTTATTAGAAAAGGGGGCATTTTAAAAACTGATTTTGAGAGGGAGCGAGGGATAGAGATGAGAGAGAAAGAGAGAGAGAAAGAGAGAGAGAGAGAGAGAGAGAGAGAGAGAGAGAGAGAGAGAAGAGAGAAATAGAAGCATCGATTTGTTGTTCCACTTATTTATGCATTCATTGGTTGCTCCGTGTGTGTGTCCTGACTGGGGATCGAACTTACAACCTTGGCGTATCGGAAAGATCCTCTAGCCAACTGATCTACCTGGTCAGGGACTAGGGGACAGTTTTTAAAATGTCACTAAAACATATATTCATGCTGACAGAACCATGCTTCCTCCATCTGCACCCAAACTGAGAAACCAAAAGGCAAATCAGTCCCTGAACCCTTAGTCCTCATTCTACCTCCCTTTCTCCTGTCTAAATATCTCCTGATTCTGCTGGAGGTGCCCAACGACCTTTGATGGATTGTCTTTCCAGAGGTATTGACATGTGATGACAGGAATCACTGTTCACTTTATTTCTAATACAATTTTCAACAAGAATCACAAGTTCCTTATGCATCAGGAACTTTCAAACATGTTATTTCATTTACTCTTCACAACAACCCTGTCAAGAAAAATAGTGGTGATTTCTTCTGTTTATGGAGGGTGAATCTGAAGTTCAGAGAGGTTGAGTAACAGCTGGTGTAAGAACCAGGACTCTAAGCCAGGCTGGAGACCACACTTTTCACCTGACCCTCCTGCCTCAAGGTTACTGAGGTCTGCGAGTTGTATGAATATTGCCCTGGCTTTGCCTTTGGTTGATTCAAATATTCAGGGTCCATCAGGGCTTGCGAATTTTGCATAGACCAGTTATCCTAGTCCTGGGAATTTTATTTTTGTTTAGTTAACTCAATTTATTTGATGATTCTTGGTACCTATATAGCATACAGGCCTCCCTCAAATAGGTTAAACCTCCCACCTGTCCTGAGTCTTTGGCAGGAAGAAATGGTCACAGCCAATGCAAAGAGAGGAGGAGTGCAGGAAAGGGGAGGGGTGAGAGAATATTGTAATGTATGGAGCTGTGAGTACAAATGTCTCATTTTTTGCCTCCCCATCCCCTAAATAACCAGCACCCCCAAGGAATCATTCAGTCTGTACTTTTGGTCTGTGGTCCCATAGTGACCCCACAGCCTGTGCACTTGGCAATCATTGTTGGTCTGGGACTGGCTCTAGCCTGTGTGGACAACTATGGAAGCTGCCAATAGTTCACTGGGCAGGGGTGGGGGTGGGGGGTGACCACTATCCACTGCACTCTGAGGCCCTGACTTTCTGCAGAGCAGAGGGGAGGGCACAGGTCCTCCCAGGTTCTGGCAGTGCATTGAGGGAGGGCTGGCAAGCCAGAGCCCAGCCTGGTGTGTGTGTGTGTGTGTGTGTGTGTGTGTGTGTGTGAGAGAGAGAGAGAGAGAGAGAGAGAGAGAGAGAGAGAGAGAGAGATTGATTCTGGAGGCATACCCAAGTAGAAGACACTGTCCACTCTGAACCAAATGATGAGGCAAGGGCCATATAAATCAGGGCCCCCCAGTCATCCTGTGGCCCTAAGTGTTACCATGCAACTAAGGATGTGGGCGAGAAGGAGGAGGTGGGAAAATGTTATTTACTGGGGCATGTGGGAAAACTGGAGTCAAGCAAATGCCAGCCAAGCTTTGGATGGTCTAGAAAAGGAACCGTGTCAAAGTGTCATTAATCCTCAACCCTGGGCAATGGAGAGAAAACATGTGTTCATGTCTCCATGGTATGTACATATGCATCTGTAATTTCTCTAAAACAGCGCTGGGCTTGAGACCCCCTCTGCCATTTACCAATCATGGGACCTTCACCAGGCACACACCTCACTGTGGGTAATGGTTGCTCTGGACCAGCTGTCAGGCAGTTCAGGGCTGGCACCTGCTCAGAGCACAGGAAGGTGCCCTTCCCCTGCACTCCCTCCCAGCGACTGGGAAGGGCACTTAGCTGACCTCCAGCCAGTGCGGCTCCCGGCTGTCTTTGGCTCCAGGGAGCCCTGAGTGTGCAGGGACAGCACCAGGACCATGGTGTGTGTGTGTGTGTGTGTGTGTGTGTGTGTGTGTGTGTGTGTGTGTGTGTTTAGGGGAGGGGGTTGGAGGACAAAGGGGCTTTGTTTGGGAAGGGCTGGCTGGCCAGGTGCTGCCTGGGCTGCTGGCTTGGGAGTGGGCAGTCTGCTCCCCCCCACCCGCAGGGGACCTCCTCCAGCCCAGCCCGCCAACGACAGTTTTGTGAAATGTCAGGCAGGCGTGCGGGAACGTGACCAGGGACCGTTTGTCTTCCCCTGGGACAGGTAGGGGAGAAAGCCGGCCCTCCTCGTGGACTGCATTGCGCTTGCCCGCCGGTGGGGTGGTTGCACCCAGTCCCGAGGTCCCCAGGGAGGCGGCCAGGTGAACTCGCCGCCCCAGGGTCTCGGCGGCTGCGCTCAGCCGATTCCTCCCGCGCAGAAAGGAGGTGCTGATGCCTGACGCACAGCCCCCCCGCCCCACCGCGGGGACGCACAGGCCCCAGCAGGGATACACTTTACCCCCGTTCCTACCCTCTTCAGACCCTGGAGACTGAGCGGGGCTCAGTACTAAAAGCTGGCGATCCTGCAGCTCCGATTGCAGGAAAAAAAGTCTATGTATCGGGCCTATACGCAAGGCAACCCGCACCTCCTTCGACCAGGCCCAGCCCCACGACGGCGCGGCGGGGAGATTCTCTATGGGAGCCGGGCTCTGGGTGCGGGAGGGCTCTGCTTGCGGTTGTCCGCTGCCTCGGCGGAGGGGGAGGAGGAGGAGGAGGAGGAGGAGGAGGAGGAGGAGGAGGAGGAGGAGGAGGAGGAGGAGGAGGAGGAGGAGGAGATCCGGGCGTGAAAGAGTCTTCATTACGATCGCTGCCCGCCCCGCCGACCCCCGGGGGTCCGCCCCGCGAGGGCGGGCGGTGCAGAGTCCCACGGCGGCGGCCCCCACCCACCCTCCCCGCTCCCAGCTCCTTCGGCCGCACTCGCGCTGCGGGGAGAATGCGCCTGGAGAAGCCCGCGGAGGCCGGAGGGACTGCCGGTCCTTCCCACGGGTCCCGCCTCGCGCCCCCGCCCTGGGCGCGGGGTCTTCCCTTCCTCGGGCCTGGAAGGAAGCCCCGACGCCTCCCAGAAAAGGGCGGGCTCCTCTACCCGAGTCCCCATACCCCTGCGCCGCCCCGAACCCCGGGAGCACCCCGTGCGCCCTGATCCCGCCCTGGGAAGGGCGGCTGTCCAGCCGAGGCCGGCGCGGGGCTCTGGTCCGGCTCCTCTCGCCCTCTCGGGTCCCCACCCGGGGGTGGGCGCCTGGACCCCGGAGGTCTCGCCCCGCCCGGCTGGGAAGGGCTGGGCGGTGCTAACCAGGGAGGGTCACTCATTAATTTACACCGAGAACAGGCTCCGGGGCCCACACCTGGGCGTCCCCCTGGGGGTGCGGCTGGTCCCTGCAGTCAAGCCAGGCGAGGCCGGAGCGGGCGAAGGTGCCGGGACCGTGAACTCGGAGCCGGAGGCCGGTGAATGGACCGTACGGTGGCGTCAGGCTCAGTCGGCCGACCCATCTCAGCGTGACCGGGTTCTTCCTTGAGCCCAAGAGGCCCAACCTCACCTAGACCCATGCCCCCGCCCCTTTTTTGTGATGCCCCGCCTCCAAGATGTTACAATTTAGTCGAGGCCTTCTTTGCACAAGTATCTCCGCGCTCTTCCACCGCGAGCTGGTGTTAGAGGTTCACCGGCAGAGGGCAACCTCTCCCCAGGTTCTCTACGCTCGTCTCTCCTACCTACAGTGGGGGTGGGACTGGTACTTCCCTGTTTACCGCCCTTTCCTTCCCGTGGGGCTCTTTCCTCCTCCTCTCCGGCTGGCATCGGGCGTCCTCCAGTGGATCCAGGAGGTCTGGCCTCTCCCTCCCGCAGTGAGGCTTAGGGGAGAGGGTCCCAGCCAAGACATCTTGTCTCTAGCAGAGCCAGTCTCAACTGGCTGTGTCCAGATGACTTGTCTTTTTATTCTTTGGGCCCTGGAAGCAGGGTGTGGGGTGTGTGTGCAAGGGCACAAAGGGGGGGGGGGGAGTAGGTGCGGGGGGGGGGGCGGGCAAGAGGGAGAGAGAGAGAGAGCTGGGCAGTCTCTGAAAGAGAGCGAGGGGAGACCCTAACCTGCCGTGGGCAAACTACGCCCGCGGGCCGGATCCGGCCCGTTTGAAATAAATAAAACTAAAAAAAAAAAAAGACCGTACCCTTTTATGTAATGATGTTTACTTTGAATTTATATTAGTTCACACAAACACTCCATCCATGCTTTTGTTCCAGCCCTCTGGTCCAGTTTAAGAACCCATTGTGGCCCTCGAGTCAAAAAGTTTGCCCACCCCTGCAACCGGTTTGGCTCAGTGGATAGAGCGTCACTGAGGGGTCCCAGGTTCGATTCCGGTCAAGGGCATGTACCTTGGTTGCGGTTACATCCCCAGTAGGGAGTGTGCAGGAGGCAGCTGATCAATGTTTCTCTCTCATCGATGTTTCTAACTCTCTATCCCTCTCCCTTTCTCTGTGTAAAAAAATCAGTAAAATATATTTTTAGAGAGAGAGCGCCTGATGGGAGGATTTCCCAGTTGTCTGAAATCACCTCAGATTCCAGTTCAGTTAGCATGTGAAAGCGCCTACTCTGTGGCAGGCACTGCATTGCACACAGTCTTACTGGAGCAAGCTCTGTGTTTGAAGCTGTGAGATCCAGCTGGAGTTCTCTTTCCACGGATTTACTCTTACAGTCGTGCATCTTGTTCATAGCACTTACCACTATGCAGCGAAACTCTTGTATAATCATTTTAGGCATTGAATACATGTTTATAAAGTGCCCACTATGTGCCAATAAATGACCCCTTGCCAAGCTTGTAGTCAGACAGACAATAAGCAATCAATAGAATAACTATATCATATCCGTTGGAAGGGGACCAATTGTATAGGGCTTTGCAGGCATTTATGGACTTCGGTCTTCATGCGAAAGAAATGGGAAGCCACTCATGGGTTGTGAGCAGCAGATGGCCTTTCTCGGGATCACACTGGCTGCTGTGTTGAGGATAGACTGGGGAGGTCATTGAGGAAAATGGAGGCCCAGGTAGTGATCCAGGCGGGGGCAGTGCTGGAGGTGGATAGAAGTGGTCAGATCCTGGATATTTATTCCAAAGGAGATAAAAAAGATTCCTGTTCAGTTGTGGGGTATGAGAGAAAGGGGAATGGGAGAATAGAGCTGCTGCTGACTAAGGCTGGAGGGCGGTGGAGTAGAGGTAGAGAGGAGCTTAACTTTGGACCTGAGGTTTCTATTAGAAGAACTAGGAGAGAGGTGGACTAGGGTGATCCTTGTGTCTAGAGAGGGCTGGGCTGGAGGTAAGAAATGTGGGCTCGTCGGGATACATATGAGCCTGGAGAGAGTGAATGGGACAGAGCCTGGGGCTGCCAACATGCACATCACATCTGTTCCCTCCGCTCAGCCGTAACTCCCAGGATCCTCTCTTGCTCATGGCTCCATGCACAGAACCTGCTCAGAGAACATCTATTAAGCTAACGAGGCTCACTTCTCTGACTCTCCCTTTCATCACACGTGAAATGAACATAAACATGATACCTACCTTATAAGTTTGTTGTCAGGAAAAGTTAAGCGAGGTGATGAGAGTGAATAATGGCTTACAACTAATAGACAGCATATTTTAAAACTGTAGTTTTGACGATCTCTTCTCTTATTTATAACTCAGGTTTTAAAGAACTTTATAGCTTACATCACAATGGTAGCTTCACAATTAGTTCCTGGTGCATGCAGGGCAAACACTGCTATGGCGTTCTCAACTTGTAGGTGAGGAAAGAAGGCTTGGGGAGGGAGAGTAACTTCCTGAAGGCGCCCATCTCACAGGAATGCCAGTAGCTGACGTAGCTGAGCACGTCTGTGTCAGGCACTGTATTGATGATTTTGCTTGTATCTTGCAACACCCGGAGGTGGGTGTTATTCTCCTCGTTTGCAAACGGGGAACCCGAAGCCTAGAGAGGGCAATTAACTTAGTCAAGGTCACGCGGTGAGTGGGTAGCAGAGCCTGGGTCATGAAGCCGACAGCCTGACCCTGACTTGAATGTTCTTTTTCCAACCGTGTAGTGCCTCTTTCACATTCACATCCTGGACTGCTGCCAGGGCTGGGCCTTCCTATAAGTAAAGTGAGGGGCTGCCTACTGGCTTTGAAGTGGGCAAAATTCTCTTCTCACACGCCCCTCCTACCAAGCCCGCCTTCAGATCTGAAAGCTCAGGCGCTCCTTGAGAACTGTGTGGAACCAGCTAGACCAAAGCACTTGACCCATTGCTTCCTCTCTCTGGAGTGTCCTTTCCCTCCTGTCTATTCAGTGAACAACTCCTGTGTGTGCTTCCACTTTCTGGTGAACTACGGTGTGTTTTTCTAAATCCAGCTGAGATGTCACTTCTACTGTGAAGCCTTCCGTGCTTGCACCAGAGCTAGTCACCACTTAGTTCACATGACCCTTTGTTCATACTTCTGTGGTAGCAAGTGTCACAACAAATTGACAGTTTCCTATGGATTTGAGTGGCCCCACTGTAAGAGAGCTTCTTATTGTTTTCATGTCTTTGTATTGGACATGGTGTGTGCTTCGTGAACATCTAAGTGAATGAATGACCCATCCGTAATTGCTATCAAGGCCCTCTTATGGGTACGAGTACTGATTCAGAGATGAGGAAATAGGCTCAAAGAAGTGACTCGCCCAAAGTCACTCAGCCCATTAAATATTGGAGTCTGGGCTCCAGAGAGGTGATGAGGTCGTGCCTCATGAAGTCTCTTGACAACGGGCGAAGCGCAAGGACTTGACCCTGCTGTTACCCTCTTCATCTGCTGCCACCCGGGTCCTTGAACTCGCCCCAAATGATCCTGCAGGTGGCAACAGAGGCCAAGAAAAGGTGCAGCATCTGGGCAGGAGCCCCGGTCTGGGTGTGTGTGCAGGAAGACAGAGCTCCCTGAGGGCAGGGGCACGGTGGCAAAAAAAAACCCACCAAAACAAAACCAAAAAACAAACCCAGGCAAAGGAAAAACATCTCGTGTCTCCATCATTGTAACTTAGAGAGGAATTGTTGCCACTTTCAGCATAAACACGCGTCATAAAGTTGCAGTGAAGAAAAGGAAAAGCAGTAAAATAAAAGGACATCAGCTCACAAAGTGAAACCTTATATTTGGATGGAAAAGCCAAACCATTTGTCTCAAGCCACAGAGTTAGAAAGTGGCAGAGCCGGGGGGCGGGGGGGGGGGGGGTGTCCCAGGGCCCATTGCCTCATGTCACTTGCAGAGCAGGTCTCCACCTGATGGTTGAGCAGAGAAATCAGGTGTAGGTCCAGGTACATTAGATGGGCCCCAGAGGGTGTGTGGTCATGGACTGATGGCCCCTGGAGGGTCAAAGCTTCTGGCTTGTGGGGCTCTGTCCCCAGCTCTGCCCTAACGGACATGTTTAGCCATGGCTCATTTAAACAGCAGAGCAAAGGCCATCGAGATTGCCAAGGACAGGACACTGAGAACTTAAAAGTGCCCATGAGGAAGGGTGGGCAACTGTGCAAATCCAAGCGGCATGGGGGAATGGAACAAGTACTTGGGCAAAGTCATCATGGCAGAGGCCTGGCTTCCGCGGTGGTATAAATGGAAAAGAACAGGGCTGGGGCCCTGATGTCACAGCTCATGTTTGCGTAGCACTGGCAGGGCATCTCCATGCTCTCTTTACTCCTCATGACACACTGTGAGTTGGCAATGGGGAAGCTGAGGCTGGGAGTATCTCACGTGATGAGGTGGCCGAGCTATAGCGTTTCTGTCACGCCTGGGCTACTTCTCTGCTTTTGGTCACATCTCCACGCAGGCTGCAGGTTCTGCTCATTCTTTCTTCAGACCGTGTCTCACCTGCAGCCCAGCCATCAGCCCTGCCACAGGGGCAGAGCCTCCATCTCTTTCTGGCTATTGCACAACCTCCACCACGTTCGATCTCCTCCTCTCTTGCCTCCCATTAGTTTGATATAAGCAACATGAGTAGCGTTGGGTTAAAAAACAACACAGGATGTTCAACTACGTTTAAAATTTAAAAAGTAATGCATAGTTTTTATTGTATGGGATATAGTATATTTAAATTTTTTTGTTTATCTGTACTTTAACTGACAATCCTACATACAAGTGTTAGTTCTGAAACATTATTTCATTATTCTGAAAATGATCAATGTCCCCATGACCTATAGGGCTGGGGCCACAAACTCAAATTCCTACAGGGCCTGGGCAGGTGGTATAAATGTATAAATTGGGTGATCACTAGGAGGGCTTGGAGCTAAACTGAAAATTGAAGAGCACATTTTTCCCTGCCCCAGACATTCAAATTCAGATTTTAAAAATATATAATGGCCCTGGCCAGTTTGACTCAGTGGATAGAGTGTCAGCCTGTGGACTGAAAGGTCCCGAGTTCAATTCCTGTCAAGGGCACATGCCCGGGTTGCCGGCTCAATCCCCAGTAGGGGGTGTGCAGGAGGCAGCCGATCAATGATTCTCTCTCTTCATTGATGTTTCTATTTCTCTCTCCCTTTCCTTTCCTCTTTGAAATCAATAAAAAATATTAAAAAATATATAATAAGTCCCTATGGAAGCAACACACACACACACACACACACACACACACACACACACACACACACGGCTTTTGGAATTGACTTCCTAACTGAAATCCAGGCTAAGCCAAAGCACTGGACTGGCATGGGAGTCCCCGAAGAGACCCCTCCCCTCCCCACCCCAGCAAATTCTCTCACTGTGGCCCATCTCACCCCTGGCCATCTTCCACTATGCCAGTCCTGCTGGCCACTCAGGTCCACAGCGACCTTTCCCTTTCCGTGGTCAGATGTTCCTCGCTGCCGGGGACAGCACTCTCCAACAGTCCACGGGGAAGATGGGAAGTGACTTTGAGAGGCCCCTACCAGATGCCCTGTCTTTTTTATGCAGATACTTGCTTATTGTTGATCTCTTCTTGGTGAGATGGTGAATCACTCTCTGGTAGCAACCGTGGGCCATATACCCCCCAATTCTATATCAAGTTGTGGTGTAAAGATGTGTTCAGTGTATATTTACCAAGAGGGCCAAGATCGTGCAAACGCATGAACTTAATGACTGCAAACTGGAGCAAAACCACCCACTAGTGCGTCCCCCGCCCCCACATTTCCTTACCAACCTCCCACACCTCCCAATTCTAGTTACAAGCATTTTTTTTTTTTTTTTTTTTTTAAATCTGAAGCCTTTAGCACAATTTAAACCTTGGCTTAAAAATCCCTTTTTTTTTTTTTTTTACAGAGCTGATTAGCACCTAAATTTGGAAGATGCTGGTTCTGTATTGCCCTAATTCAAAAAAGTATTGTTCTATTGGAAAATGAGCTGTAGCACCTTCAAAGGCCTCCTCTTGTGCGTGTTGAACTGAGCCAGATTTGGAGCTTTGAAAGGAATACCAGCTAATCTTGGCCCAGCCCCACCTTTTGTTTCCAAGGGGGGAAAAGGCTGGAGGAACACAGATGACTCAGAGCAAAGGACCAGTTGGCCCCAGATGTGATCCGCTTCTGCTGGGAAAGGGCACGGATCCTGGAAATATATGAATTAGACTTGAAGCTTGGAAAAAGAAAGGGACCAGTGCCAGCCAGGCAATCTTTCAGTTTTGCTAACTCCAAAGATTTTTCAGATATTCCCCGCCCTCCGCATGATTCCTGGCCTCCCCAGCTACTCCGGCGGTGATGTGCTGAGTGCAGGTCGGCTGGGCTGGCTGGGCTGCCACTCCAGGTCTGCTTTGCAGCCAGCGGTGCCTTCCTGGGGCTCCCTCTTCAAGACTTCCTCCTGCTGCATGGCAGCTCCTGGGAACTGCCCGGGCAGGGCAGGAAACTTCTGGAAGGCCCCTTGCCTTTGGAGGTTTTTTTTTTTAATTCTTTATTAGTTAAGGTATTACAAAAATGTCCTCATCCCCCCCCATTAAATCCCCATCCTCCCCTCCCTCCACTCATGCTCTCAGCCCCCTGTTGTCCATGTCCATTGGTTTAGCTTATATGCATTCATACAAGTCCTTTGGTTGATCGCTTCCCCTTGCCCCCTCCCTCCCCTACTTTCCCTCTGGGGATTAATAGTCTGATCGCTGTTTCTCTGTCTTTGGATCTGTCCCTGTTCATCAGTCTATGTTGTTCTCTATATTCCACAAATGAGTGAGATCGTGTGGTATTTATCTTTCTCTGACTGGCTTATTTCACTTAGCATAATGCTCTCCAGTTCCATCCATGCTGTTGCAAAATTGCCTTTGGAATTTTTTATTCCTCTTTTTCTTTTTAAACGGAGTCCCTTCCTTTCAATGGAAAAGGTTGTCATGACAAATAATATGTCTCTTTTTTATTATTAGGCTCCACACTTCTCCACGGGGGGTGGGGAAATACTTTTAAAAAATTAAATAAACTTGAAGAAGTTCTTTCTATTCATCAATTTCAAAGTGACTATGCTAGGCTCCATGGGCAGGACTCAGAGCAGAATTTCTTAATAAAAAAATCAGGAACAGAGAGAAAAGGAGACCAGGACACATGAGTGACATTTACTGGATTAGTGTTTTTTCCTTAAATAGTTTATTGTCTGGGGGCAGGGGAAGGGAGTGTCCATGTGGGTGTGTGCCAGGTACTGTGCTGGCAGCTGGGGGTGCAGGTGCAGGAATGAATGAAACAGTCCCTGGCTTTCCGTGCTTGATGGAGGAACCGGACATAGGTGCCCTGTGCCCAGGAGAAGCAGTGCAGTGCAGTGGTTAGGGGCACTGCCTGCAGAGTCAGAAGGCCTGGCTTGTGCATTGGCTCTGCTGCTTGCTTACGGGCTGTGTGGCATCAGGCAAGTTACTTAGCTTCTCTGTGCCTTACATTTTTTTGCATCCTAAAACGGGGTTTATTCTAAACCCTACATTATAGGGCTCCTGTGAGAATACAAAGAGTTAAAATAGTTAAAAGTACTTTGAAGCACAGTGCTTGGTGCTTGTGTTTATCACTCTCAGTTAGAAGGTGTGGAGGAAGTATGTGGGAGCACAGAGGAGGGGCAGCTGACTGCCTGCATGTGGCAGGGGAGGCTGCAAAGAGCAGGTGACAGCTGATTTGTACCCTGAAAGATGAGTAGGAGTTCGGTAGACAAAGCTGATGCCAGTGGACCTGGCCCAGGTGGGGGTAGGGGAGGGAGCTGGGCAGAGGCAGGAGGGAAGGCGGTGGCTGTAGCAGGAGCAGAGGCCAGTGTGGCCGCATCCAAGGATTGTATCTGGATTGGGGAGGGAGTAAAAGCACAAAGGAGTCTGGAGAGGTGGAGTCAGGCTAGCCTGGGAAAGGCCTTGAGTGCCTTGTACTAGGTCATTCATTCATTCATGTAAGTCACCTCAACTGTATCTGACAAACGAATCGAGCGCTTAAATGTTAGCACTGTTATTACTACTTTTATTACCAAGTTCTTTACGAACATCATCTCACTGAATTCTCAAGACAGCCCTGGGAAGTAGGTTCTGTGGTCCCCATTCTATAAGACAGAGAAGGAAGGCTTAGGGAAGTGACATAATTGGCCCAGCCTCACTGAGCCAGTAGGGGGTGGAGCCAGCAGGCAGTAGAGCTGGAATTTGAACCTGATTCTGAGTCCAGAGCCTAAGCTCTTAACCGTGCAGTGGTGCTTTCTCACGGTGTTCTCACTGCTGCCTTAGAACAGTGTTCCCATTTGCCTAGTTAAATGGGATTGTTTGAGAATACCATACTGTTTACTTTGAAAGATAAATTAAAGGAATCCAATGAAGCTGTCTGACAGGGACCTTGGGTGAATACATGCACCCTCAGCCTGGGTGTGTGTTGGGCAGCCTGGATGGGGAACTCTCGGGCTGTATCTCCAAGGCTCGGCCCGGAGGAGAGCTGTTTGACCCCCTCATGCCCTCAGCACGAAGACCGCCATGGCAGCCCCAGTGAGCATTTCTTTGCAGACTACTTGGCAGGGCCCAGCGGTACCCAATACCCTCTGGGGTCACTTCGCTTTGAGCAAGGACTTGACTCTTTTAGGGGTCAGCGCAGACCAGGGTGTGCAGGTCTCCAGGCCTTGGACAAGAGCTCAAACATCTTCCGATTGGATCAGGGCCTGGGATACCTTCTCTTCCACCCTCTCCCGGCTGGCTGGGCACTTGTGCCCTGGGTCAGTTCTGCAGGTCCACTCCCTTCCTTTGGGGGACACTCCTTGGTGGAAGGCACTGAGTCAGCGGGCCCCCAGCACCTGCCGGGAAGTAGCTGGGGAGGGAAGAAGGTTCTCCAGGGGGGAAGCAGGCAGCAGGCGCTAGGGAGTTCCCCTCCTCCACTTCCCTGTTCTCTGTGCACTGACCAGTGTGTCTTTAGTGCCAGGGGTTTAAGGAATCACCAGGGGCTTTTTGTGTGTGTGTGTGTGTGGCGGGGGTTGGGGGGGGGGTTGGGAGGGGTTGCTGTGTGTTTGTGGTGTTTGCCTTCAGTCAAGATTCCAAATAACTTGATTTGGGGAGAGAGAGGAACCTCACCTTCCTTTTGGGCAGCGGGCAGTGCTTCCCGGGTCCTCTATTTGACAGGGAGAGTTGGTACCGTGATGGCACCATTTGGGGAGGATAAGTAACTGTCCTTTGGAGTGAAAAAGGGAAGAGGAGGACAGAAATGTGCATTCTCAGGCACAGCCCCAGATCTGCATTAGGAACTGGTAGGCGAATAGAATGAATGTGCCATGGCCAGGTGCCCATGGGACTTGGTAAGGAACTACAGCAGGCCCTGAGCCTGGGCAGGGCTATTAAGACACCGTGGTCCTGGACCTAGGAGGCCCAGAGAGCCGTCTCAGAATGCCTGGGCTGAAAAACTGAAACTGAGATGATACTTGCTTGGCCTTTTCATCCTCCAAGTTGGTTTTCTAACCGCATGGCTGGATGAACAGAAAGCAGAAGCCCGTGAGAACCTAGATGTCCTTTTTTTTTTTTTAAAAAAAATATATTTTATTGATATTTTACAGAGAGGAAGGGAGAGGGATAGAGAGTTAGAAACATCAATGAGAGAGAAACATCGATCAGCTGCCTCCTGCACACCTCCTACTAGAGATGTGCTCGCAACCAAGGTACATGCCCTTGACTGGAATCGAACCTGGGACCTTTCAGTCCGCAGGCCGACGCTCTTTTCACTGAGCCAAACCGGTTAGGGCTAGATGTCCTTTTATTAAAGATCTATTTCTAATGTATTTATATACAACAGAAAAAAAAGAAGAAAAAAAAGAAGTCACCAGGGGTCCCGGGGCATTTACCCTGGGACAGGGTCCCCGCATTGGCATCCCAGTGCAGACGAGCTGCTCTGAAGAAATGTCACTCAGAGAGCCCTGCCCGCCCCACACTTCACTCTTATTCTCGCTCTTTCCCTTTGCAACATTCATTCCAGTTTATAGTTCTATAATGTTATGGCGTTCTTGCTTAATGTCCCTGCCCCTCCACCTGACTGTAAACTCCATGCAGGCAGGGAACGTGCCTGTTTTATTCCCTGTTGTGCAGCCAGGTGGGGCCCATGGCTCTTTTGTCTGCATTTCTGGCCGTTCCTTCTCTCCCTCCTTCCCTGGCTCTGGTGCCTTCTCCTCCTTCTGGCCTTAAATGGCGAGTTCTTCAAGGCTGGCTCGTTGGTTATCTTCATCCCTCTTTTCCCTAAGCCATCTCATCCTTGCTTCATTTCACCTACTTGATATCTTTGTACGTCTTAGCGTCACCCCAAGTTCTCAGTGACCAAGGCAAACACATGGTTTCTTTCCTAGCCCTGGCCCCTTTCCATTGTTCTCGGAGTAAATGGCTCCATCCGGCACCACATGAGTGGGCCAGGCGCCTAGGAGTCACCCTGACACCTCCTTATTGTTTACTTCCCCCCGCCCCCCAATCCAGTCACTGTAATCTCTTACTTATCTCCCCAGCCCATCTACTTCTCACCATCTCTGCAGTTCCCATCCTGGTCCTCGCCACCTGCTCCTTTCGTCTGACTGGCTTATTAACTAGCCTCCCCACTTCTATTCTGGTTGCGGTCACTCTTCATGTTCCAGCCAGAATGTTGTTGGAATGCAAATCCGATCATGTCAGTATCCTTCCTCCCTCCTCCACTCACTTGAAAACTCTTGCTGGAGCTTCCATTGCTCAGCCACAGCCCAGACCACAAGTGGACTGTCACAGGAGTGTGTTCTCTGGCCCGTGTGCTGGGGGCATCTCACTTAGACAGTGTCCTTTCAAGATATCGCCATCCTGGTTACCTTTCCATTCTTTGCTTGGTCTACAGGGAGCTTGCACGGCCTTGCCATGATGAAGGCTGGAAGACTTGTTTTTGCTGACCCCCTGCGCCCTCCCCACCAGGCTGGCCTGCCAGTGAGGGCAGTTCAAGCCACAGTTCTTTCTAATTAAATCGTCTCTTCCTGCCTCTTCTACTTCAAGTCTTTTTTTTAAAAAAAATCCTCACCTAAGAATATATTTTTTCTGTTGATTTTTTTTTTTTTTAGAGAGATTAGAAAGGAGTGGGAGAGACACAGAGAGAGAAACATTGACATGGTAGAGACCCATGCGCCCCAACTGGGGCCGGGGATTGAGCCTGCAACCAAGGTCCATACTCTTGACCAGAATCGAACCTGAGACCCATCAGTCTGTAGGTAGACGCTCTAACCACTGAGCATCCAGCTAGGGTTCAACCTCAAGTCTTTTATAGCCAGGGGTAGAGTTGAGGAAAGGCTCACAACAGGTTGTGTTGTTTTTGGTTTTGCTTGTCTTGAGCACATGGACCATCATTTCACTTTGAGGCATGGGAGCACGTTGCCACATTCTGAATCCTTTTGGGACCACAGGCAGAACTGAGCAGAAAAAGTGCCAGTTACAGAATCCTGTTTTATATAGAAGGTGCTCAATGAAAGCAGTTGGTCAGAAACTACTGTTATATAAGAAGGAACATGTTCCTTTTGTAGAACTTGGGTAGGCAAAGCCCTGAGCAGCTAGCACCCCACGAGGGCACCAAGAAGCTGAAAGAGAGGGGATAAGGGCTAACTTGGCTCCTCTCCGCCATGCCTGCTGCCTGACGTTAGAGCTCAGGGTATCTGAGGGCCTCACCCTCACCCACATCTGTTGACCTCCCTCCTTCTCAGTCAGTCCCTGTACCCCATCTGGACTCCAGCCCCTGTCTCAGCCCAGATGGGTTCCTTTTGGAGACGGCTCTGTAGGGATTATCCACCAGCCCCACATAGCAATCTAGAAATGTGTACTAAGAGCATTGAGTGTTTTTGCCTTTTGATTGAGTAATTTCATTTTAGTAGTTTCCAATTCTGGAGTAGTTTGTAACAGGTTTATGATGGGGAGTTCATTTTCCCCATGGGAAATCCATCTTTTTATTTTTTGGTTTGTTAATCCTTTCTGGCGGATATTTTTTTCCCCCATTGATTTTTTTAGAGAGAGTGGAAAGGAGGGCGGGTGAGAGAGAGAGAAACATTGATGTGAGAGAGACACATCGATTGGTTGCCTCCTGTATGGGCCCCGATCAGGACCAGGGATTGCATCTGCAACCAGATACGAGCCCTTGATTGGGAATTGAATCTGAGACCCTTCCGTGCTGTAACCACTGAACACACTGGCCAGTGTGGGAATCTAACTTTGAGGGAACTTCTTCTAGATTCCATTTGATTTGCTGCTGTAATAAGATGTGAACCTTCTTTGGTTTCGGTCCTAGACTGAACAGAGAGGGTGAGGCAGTCAATGAGGATCCAAGTTCATGCAGAAAACGTTGTCAAGGGGGCCTGCTTCCAAATGATATCTGGGTCTGAAAAGGGGATTGCTGAGGTGCTGAGTGCACAAAAATTCGTGTGGGGAGCCTGTAAAAAGGGAAACTGTATGAGTCCGCACCTCCCACTCTGATTCAGGAAGTTTGGGTGGTTTCCAGGAACATCTATTTTTAAGAAGCTTCCCTGCAGATTTTGATGCACAGAGAAAGGGTTCTGAGAACCACAGCGTAGACCAAAATCTACCCTAGTCCATTTCGTTTTTAAAGAAATCCCCTAGGTCTTATTGTCATGGGAATATGGTATGTCACATAGGATCCTTGCATTCAAGAAATATCTGAAATACCAGACAAGCATTCTTACCACACAGTTATTGGGAGAAGAGTAGTTTCAAAAGACATTATGTAACCCATATACCATTTTTAAGTGCACACGCTACTAGAGACAGAGAAATCTAGGATGACTTCCTTATGCAAACGTGTTCTGCTTACAAGCAAGCATGGACACTTGACTTCTTTTCCTGGGGGGTCATGGTCATGGAAAATGGGTCCACGTTCCCATGATCACCTTCCCGGCACTAAGATTCTGCCATAATGTGATTTTAGAAACCGCTGGGAATTCCTTTTCGTATCTGCCTCATCCAGCGGTCTTCTCTGCGTTTGGCCTGCAGGTCAGTTTGGTGAATCAGGGCTGCAGTTCTCCCCACTGTTAGGCAGATAGCTATTTGGTGGGAGGTGTTATGAATTTTGCCCACTGATTCTCAAAATGTGCTGGGCTTTGGAATCACTAGGAAAGCTTTTCAAAACCAAAATGGACTGTGTGCACCTTAGACCAGTGGTCGGCAAACCGCGGCTCCCAAGCCACATGCGGTTCTTCGGGCCCTTGAGTGTGGCTCTTCCACAAAATACCACGTGCGGGCACACATGTACATTGCGATTGAAACTTCGTGGCCCATGTGCAGAAGTCGGTTTTCGTCCTGGGTGAGTCTATTTTGAAGAAGTGGCATTAGAAGAAGTGGGGGTACGTTCGCTGAGGTCAACCCCTCAGATTGAGGACGTTTTTAGCAAAGGCCAGCTTAGGAGTACCCTAATTAAGTTAATAATAATGTACCTACCTATATAGTTTAAGTTTAAAACATTTGGCTCTCAAAAGAAATTTCAATCGTTGTACTGTTGATATTTGGCTCTGTTGACTAATGAGTTTTCGGACCACTGCCTTAGACTGAGCCCATCAGAACCTCAGGGTGGGGCATTGGTTCTCAGATATCAGTATTTTTAAAGTCCTCAGGGGATTCTAGGTGCAGGTTGAGAATTATTCATTGGGTCTAAATGCCACCTGAGATAGGAATAGAAACATAGCAAGAACTTTCATTGAAAATCAGGAGAAAAATACTTCTTTTCCATGCTCCCTACATTTCTGACTCCACGGTGACTTTCTGTGTCCACTGTCTTTCTGTGGTTTGTTTTGTTTCTTTTTCTTGTTCTTTTTTCTCTCTTCACAGCCTTAAAATATTACCTTCTGTGTGGCTCCCAGGTACCCAAGATACATATATATATATTAGAGGCCCGATGCATGAAATTTGTGCAAGGGTAGGCCCTCGCACCCCTGGCTGCCTCACAGCCCCTTGTCCCCGCTCCCTATGCACTGGTCGTTTTGAAGGTCATTCTGGAAGGTTGTTCCACTGCCTGGTTTAATTAGCATATTAGCTCTTATTATATAGGATATCAGTGGAAGTTCCTGGTCTCTGCTCTATACTCAATGAATCAGACTCTCTGTGGGTAGTTCCATAGATCTGGATTTTTTTACATGATCCTCAATGATTCTTATATAGTCTATAGTTTAGGTCCTAAACTCACTAGTCTAGTTATGGGTACAGTCATGCTTAGGGTCCAAAATATTATGGATAAAGACTTAAGAACAAGCTTAACAGGAATATTATATATTTTACCCCACAAAGAGGGGACAAAGAAGGATGATCAAAGGGCTGAATATTAATTTACCAACTACTTTGACTCTACTTTAGAGATATAAATAAAAATCCCTGAGACTATTTCCAAGGTCACCCTATTTTTTCTTTTATTGAATTTATTGGAATTCCATCTATAATAATAATAAAAGCATAATATGCTAATTAGACTGGACGTCCTCCTGGGACAAAGCCAGGGCTGCAGCCGTGGGATCAAGGCAGCCATTGTGGCTGTGAGGGAGGGATCCAGGTAGCCGTGGCTGGGAAGACCTACTCTTGCTTGCATTTCATGCATCGGGCCTCTAGTTGGTTAATAAAATTGTATAGGTTTCAGGTGTACAACTCTATACTACATCATCTGCATATTGTATTGTGTGTTCATCATCCCAATTCAAGCCTCCTTCTATTTATCCTTCTATTTATCTTCTACCTCCCCCTCCAAGGCTATCCTTAATTGTGATATAAGGAAGAAATTTCCCAATCCCGATTCTTATGAAGTGCCAGCCACCTGGAGCATTTACATCATGTCAGTTATCTATTGCCACAATAACGCTGTGTAACGTACAGCCATAAAAACCCAGTGGTGCACAATAAACAGGGAGTTTTGCTCAGCAGTCTGTGGGTGGGCTGGGCGATTCTGCTGCTCTGATCTGGGCTTGGAGAGGCACTCCCATGAGTCAGCTTCTGTTGCAGGTCTGCTGAATTGATCAATCTTGGGTGGACTTTCCCTGAGGCCTTGGCCAGAACACCTGGGGCAACTCAGGTTAACCAGCTGGCTGGTCCTGCAGCAGGCTAGCCCGGTGTGGCAGAATGCTAGAGAGAGTGGAAGCTTGCCAGGGCTCTTAAAGCGCAGGTTTGCAAAGCGAGTCACAGGACAAACCCATATTCAAAAAGTGGAGAAGCAGACTCACCTTTGGATGAGGGAAGCTGTTTAAGTTACAGTCCTAAGGGTGTGGCTGCAGGGAGGACAGTAATTGATGCCTCTTATGCAAACAATTGACCATATCCATCACCTAACTGTCATTTATTTAGGTAAAGTGTATTTAGACAGCACAGTGTTCTGAAGGCCCTCCTCTGGCCCTGGGCACATGGTGGGAAGGGAAGGCCTTGTATGTCACTAGTCTGCTTTAACAAGCAGAGCCTGGTGTACATCGTCAAGGGTGTGTGTAGAATTCCTGCCCTGGAATTCTAGCCAGACTCTGGTTAGCAAGGGGCACATCCACCCCCGTGGCAAAAAACCCATTGAAAGTGGCTTCCATCGTTTCCGAATGAATAAATACAAGTGGTTTAGCCTAACCTTCCAGACCCTGCACAGTCTGACCAAACAACACTTTCCAAAGTCACGTCCTAATGTTAAGTCCTACACATCCGCCCTATTACAGTGGGTTTTTCTCCATCTGTCCTCTCTACCTAAATGTCTTGTTTGTCAGTCTCTGCAAATCCAAATCTTATTCTGTAGGTCCCTGTTTATTACCTGTTTTAAAAGCTGTCACTGATAACAGCATATACAGTGCACTGCTTCCCTATTTACTTGGCAGTGAGGAAAGAGTATTAAAGTCACACAAATCTGAGAACATTTCAACCATCGACTTGTTTGATCTTAGACAGTTGTTTAATTTTGCTACGCCTATACTTTTAACTGTCTAAAATCGGGATAATACCCACTTGCAGGAAGATTATAATAAAAATAATGTGTTTAAAGTTCCTAATATTGAGAAGGTTCTTGATAAATGATGGCTATTTTATGACCCCATTTTACAAGCTATTACCTTATTCTTTCCTATGTTGGCAGATGTCACCTATCTTATCCTCTTCTTACCCACACTTCCCCTTCTTAAGGACAAGGGCTGCCTTCTTTCTTATTATTGTTACCTGCATTTTACAGATGAGGAAACAAAGGAACCACAATATCCAGTGACTTGCTCAAGGTCAGGTAGTTAGCAATGGTGGCACTTAGATTTGAATTCATTCCAGGATCTGCTTTCTAACCCCCTACTGCCTTATCTTGGCCTGGGCTCCCAGGGGAGCAAAGCCCAAGACCAAGGCCGATTTGAGATCTAGGGGGCAGGACTGCAGGACAGGGGGGCTGAAATAGGAAAGGAGGGAAGATCAAGAGAGCTGGCCTCGTACTCAACTCCACCAGGCCCTGAGTCTCCAAATCGTGGCCTGGAGAAATGAAAGGAGGGAGCATTCACGCATTGTCTCCAGTCCAGTCACTGCTCCTGGGTTAATCATGAACTCTCTGCACTTCTGGTTGTGCACACTCAGCTCAGAGGCAGTTCCCTCTGGCATCCTGCCAGGCTCCAGCAGCCCCGGGGCAGGAAACCAGACAGCAGCCCAGGGCCACCGAAGGTACTTTCCCACTGAACCTGTGAACACCTGGCGCAGCCGGCATGGGCCTGGTGGCCGCAGCAGCAGGACGGGAGGGAGTTAGAGGGGCCATGGTGACTGCCAAGTGGGGTATGAGAGGGATGCACCACCTCCGCAAAATGAAGGTGAAAAGTACTGCAACCAGGAGGCTTCTCTGAATTTCACCTTGATGTAAAGATGGACGATTTCTTTACGTTTATTTTGGGAGCAGGCCAGTGTAGGGGGAAGTATTAAGAATTCTTGCCTCACTGTCCTTTTTTTAAAGAGTTCTATGGAAAGGCTTGGGCTTACCTGCATTTTGAAATGTGAAGTATGTGAGATCCTGGGAGAAGAGACAGTCTCTGAGGCTGACTTTCTAACTCACAGAAAGTTACATGCCTAAGAAACTATGGCTTGGAATTGTAACTTCCACCACACAGCAGAATGTCCTAGAAATAACACGCAGCAGTTGCAAGCTTTCCCGAGTTTTCTTAGCATCAGGCTTCGTGTTGGGAGAAATGGTCAACCTTTAAATGGACAGGTACCGCTTGTCTACATTGGTCTGTGCACCTTCCCCTGTGGTACCTTCTTCTAAATCAGTGGTTCTCAACCTTCCTAATGCCGCAACCCTTTAATACAGTTCCTCATGTTGTGGTGACCCCCAACCATAAAATTATTTTCGTTGCTACTTCATAACTGTCATTTTGCTACTGTTATGAATCGTAATGTAAATATCTGATATGCAGGATGTATTTTCATTGTTACAAATTGAACATAATGAAAGCATAGTGATTAATCACAAAAATATGTAATTGTGTATGTGTTTTCCAATGGTCTTAGGCGACCCCTATGAAAGGGTCGTTCAACCCCCAAAGGGGTCGCGACCCACAGGTTGAGAACCGCTGTTCTAAATCAAAGGGCCCATTCAGGACTGGAGGGACAAAAACGATTATTTTGAAACTGTAAAAGTTGCATGTTATCCAGAGAGGAAAGTTCTCTAACTTCTGGCTGGCAGTAAAATGCCATGCTGACAGCATGGTCATTAGATCATTAAGCAAGCCACTTGGGCTGACCTGAGGTAATGAAGTTCAGTGTGATAGGCGGTAGCACAAAGACCGGAGCACAAATCTTCTCCGAGCCCATTCCCGGTGCCAGCTCTCGGGCAAGCAAAGTTCTCTTACGTCTCAACTTCTTATAAAATGATATCACTTCTTTGCTATTTTAGTAATGAGATAATACTGAAATTAATTTGTCTCTTGCTGAGTTCACAACTGATATTTTAAAAGGTAACAATAACTATGTATTTTGCCCAATTTATACTATTGCAATAGTCTACTAATGTAATATTGAGTGAATGTAAGAAATGTCATGACAAAATTGTGGGTCAGAAAGAAATGAGGTGAAAAGTGACTCTTATGATTCTGATGCCTTTTAGAATACATGTGTCTATACTCAAGCAGAAACAAACCTGGGCAAGAATGCTACTCCAAAGTAAGTATAAATATGTATCTAAATATATAAGAAAGAGGAAATAATTGGGGTTCAGGTTTGCCAATTTTATTGAACCAATAAAATTCCTACTAATAACAATGAAATAAATTTTTGCAAGTATAAATGTGATACAGTTTAACAAAACCCATTGTTCTGTACCTATAAATAGATTTTCAAAATGTCATAAAAAGTGCAGTTATGAATTGTTAACATGTTAATACACAGTTCCTTTATTTCAAATGTGTTTGTCTTGACTCACTAACAGTTCCTTCTGCATCTGTTCAAATAATATTACCCATCCCTCCAAAAAAAAAAAAAAGGCATTAAAGCACTAGAATATTACACATACACTGATCCATTCAGGTCAGCTTTAGTCAGAGTTGTAAAATCAGCAACATAAGAAAAATAAAACCTAGTTATACATACAAAAAGCTTTCATGGGTTCTATAATCTCCTTAACTGCTGACTCATGTGGAGGGCATAACAGTGGAGAAGGCTTATATGGGTAACTACCTCAGACTACATCTACAGCAGGGTCTGGTTCACCAGAACATGTTTAAAGTGGCTGTTTATCAAGTTTGCTATTTTTGGAATTGAAACTATAAATATAAGACTGTCATTTGACAATGCAAATTGTGTAAATCCTAAATTTCATCAATGATCTATTTGATAAAAGCTTATTCTAATGGAAAACCTTATATAGTAAGAGACTGATATATATATAACAGTCTTAAGATCATCCGCCTCACAATAGTCCAAAGTCACGTGCTTCGTAAAAAAACATTACAGTAACAAAGCACAGGACTACAAAGGCAAAACATCACAGCTTCTGATTACATTGAATAAAAAGTACCAAGGAACGCAAAAGATAATTCTGTATTAATACTGATGAATTAAAGAACTATAATAGACATTTCACAGCATGCTACATATATCGCTCACAACTTAAGGATAAAATGAAGTCTAAATTTGAAAGTCAAGAAGTTGGCAATCTGATTTCATGTGCAATTCAGCTACAAAGTCTTAATATATACATTCATCATGTAGCTGCCCTGCAAAATCAGGATTTAAAAAAAAAGATTTCAAGTTCAAATCCTATTTCATAAGCTAAAGGATACATCCAGTTCTTCCATGACCAGAAAAGGTATTTCAGGTTTGAAGGAGCTAATCCAAGTAGCAAGGCCATGTTCCACATCGACCTGACAGGGTCCTTTTTGACCTTGCTCAGACTGTGCCTGTGATGTCACTGCTCTAGTAGCACAAAGAGGCCACACTGGCTGTGGTTTGCTTTTTCTGTCTCTCCTGTCTTAGGTTGAGAAGAGTAAATGTGAAGAGGAAGAGGGAGGGAAAAATTGTATTTTCTTTCCAGGGAAGATATACCAATGCAAAGGAAATACCTGCATTAGATAGAGTTTGGATAATGTTCCTTGAGGAACAAGGGTACCATTTAACTCTTGCATTTTATTTTAGAGAAGCAGTAAAATTCAGACAGGAGAAAACAGTCTCCATATTACAAATTGATATGTTTCCTTTAGCCTACATTTTGATCCTTCCATATCAGACTTAGAAGCCAGTTGGAAAATTTGTGAAGACTGATTAAGAAAGAGATGTACAATCCATTTCATTTGGTGTCATGATGGATACATCTAGCTAACCAGGATTCATACACTCGCTTTTAAGAGGTTAAACTGAGGGGTGGAAGAGAAGAAACTGTTTTTATAAATTTATATACCAAGAGTTATATTTGTCACATTTAAACTTACTAATGTTTGATACTGTCCTATGAGCTATAAAATGGGGTGTTTGTTCTAAAGGCCATTTTATAGTATGCATTTCATTTTTCCAGAAATTTCCACAAGCACTGCAAAGAATCAGATAGTCTTCCTTCCCCCCCACTTCTTATCTCCTTTTTTCAATTCTATACTTCATGGTGGTGCAGCCATGATGAATTTAAAGCTGGAACAAATACTTCATGACATACGATTTAATAAAAACCATTCCTTCAGTCTCCATTGCTGTCTCATTCCTTAGCTAGGCACTGATTCATTCCTGGGCCCTTAAAGGCATGGACTAGACTCTGCTGTCAGGCTGGGTTGCTCATGAATGGGAGTGGACAGCATCCAGATGCCACCATTGATCATAATAATCGATAGTTTCAAACAGGTGGTTCGTTTGTCCCCAGGCCAGACAACCATCGATAGACAAACCCACCCCATGTTAGAAACCTGACAAGTTTTCCTCTGTGACGACACGAGTACACACTGGTGGGAGAAGAAGAACTGTTGCGTCTTCCTCCTCTGCATTTCCTGCTCCTCACAGATAACTGTCTGGACGTACCGAAGTGCAGCCAGAAAATACAGATGACAAAGGCAATGCATTCCCTCTCCATCCCATAGGACGTTCCCCCCAAGAGAACAACAGGGTCGGCATGGGGGTGAGAAGCTTGGTCTAACCCAGGAAAGCTTCATCAAACTCTCATGCAGCCTATTTTGTGGCATTTTAAACATATTATAATCAAGTGGGCTTCCGTGATCCAACAGACCACCTAACCATCCTTTATCAGATATCCTCCTGTCAGACATGTGTTCCAAGGCTCAGATACCACCAAATAAAACCAGTGATCTGAAACACCGCCCATCTGTATGCCAGAAACCCCGTTTCACTGAAGGGTTACAGATCCGTCTGGACTCCTGGGGAACTTTAACTTCACATTCAAATAACTTGGACTAATACCAGTATTAACTACCTAATACAGATCCAGGGTAGAATGGCAATTCAATCACTTTAAAGTCCTGTTAAGTGCTAAATTCTGCATGGTAGAAATAGTTCACTTTCTGTATCATGTATAAATATAAAGATTCCTACTTTGTTAGAAGGCAAAATCTTCTATGATTTATTTAAACTATGGAAGTAGTATTACTGAACAACAGAGAGTGAATCCATGAAAAGGTTGGATACTCTGAATTTACAGGCTCTTTGGGGATGAGGTAGAGGAGAGCAAGACATTTTGGCAGCTGGGAAAGGTGGAACAGTCTGGGATGGACAGGATTACACTTGGTGCTGTATAATATCTGGTAGGGCATCTGGGGCAAGGATTAGCCAAAATATAGCTGATGGCTGTGGAATTTAGAGGGAGTTGGGACAATGGAGAAAAAAATGCCTCGGTAAAGTAAATGCTGGTGACTATCAGCAGGTGGCTGGTGATGTTTGGTTTGTAGTGTGACAAGGCATTCAGATCAAGATGGGCTGAGGGGAGAGGAGGGAGCGGGTAGAGGCTGAGGCACTTGGAGGAAGAGAAAGCAGGCGGGAAGGGTGGATGGAATGCAGGCAGGAGCTCCCATGATGGGAAATGTCCTTTATAATAAGTGTATGATGCTGAGGACAGCCACTGTCTCGGAATTATGTTCCATGTGTTCTCTGAAAACCTTTTCCTTCCTCACCAGGCTCTGCCTTGACATATACCTCTACCTCTATGATCCATTTCATCCCTGCTGTTTTTGTTCTAGGTCTCACCTGAGCAGACACTGCTAACTAAGCCACATTAGCATGAAAATAAGCTCCACATACAGGGGGCATGTAAGTTCTGTTGACTGAGATGAATACATTCATGTTACAGTACTGCTTCGAGGAAAGACTACTTATTTTGATTCTCAGTCTCCAGAGGGATATTATAGGGAAACACAGTTTATGATGACGTCCACCTAGAATAGGCTCTGATTGTACAGATTCGCTAACTTAAAACTTGATCTGAACAGTATAGCCATATGTGTTTCCGTTTGCTGTTCAATTATCCTAAGAACATTTCATATACTATTTATCTAACATTATGGTTGCATAAGTTTATTCTGTGTAAGACCATCTATTTGCATAAAAAGAAAAAGTCCTATTAGATAAAGAGTTTAAGGTCTTGCTTTCTGGAGGAATAAATCAGAATTGTCTTTAAACACAACATAAAACAACACAAAAACCTCATTCTACTAGTACAGTGCAGATCATTTTTATAATATGCACTGACACTTATTTATTTCTCCCTGATGAATTTCCTTAGAGTTTAAAAGAATGTTACCGTCATATATGCATGCACTCTGCACTACAGTGGAGAACTATTTTTAAGCACAGATCTTTGTTTGTTGATTAATTTTGTTTTGCTGTGGCATAAAAATCTAAGTTTTTGGATTAAAAAAAACACTCTGTAAGGTGGGAAAGGAAAAACAGTTCTGAAATAATGTTAGTTAGCTTTTAGAAACACTGAAAAATTTTAGGAGACTGTAACACAATTAAAATAGGGGTTCTGGTTCAAATAGAATTTTGATATAAAGCTTATACTGAGTTTTCTGTTCTAAAACAGCCCTGTGAAGCTTGGCTATTATTTGGGTTTGAAGCCATGATTAAAGGCCAAGGCCATGCCCCAGATTCCACACTGGCCATCTTTTATTTTAAAAGTACCCCAATGAGACAAAGATCCTTCCCCAGACTAAGACAATATACTTAGTTCAAAAAGGTGAGGAAGGTAAAAGCCTTTTTTCCTCTACATATTATGAGTCTGGCCAAGAAGGCCTAATCTCAAGAATCCCGT
Organism: Myotis myotis; assembly: GCF_014108235.1. Taxonomy (NCBI): domain Eukaryota; kingdom Metazoa; phylum Chordata; class Mammalia; order Chiroptera; family Vespertilionidae; genus Myotis; species Myotis myotis. The sequence continues at coordinate 21,930,346 of NW_023416314.1, read as the reverse complement.
GAGGCCACTGCTGTGGTCAAGGGATCGGGCTAATGGACAGCACTTTCAGATGGCAGAGTATTTAGCTATTTCTTAAGGGGATCTGAGAAAGGAAGAATTGCAACGGAAGCTGGAAAACTTGAAATTCAAAGTAAATCGACATTGATCAAGCGTTTATATCAGTGGGTGACTAAACTAACTTTAACATAATAAGCTACGAAGGTAGAGAATTCACATTCGCATGTGCTTTTTTTTCCACGTACACTTGCACATTTAAAGTTTGGCACGATGTGAGCCCATGGGATAGGTTAGAGTCTCGTATAACCACATCACTTCACCAATTGAACCAGATAGCTCTTTTAAAAATATCACATTTTAATATAAAAAGCTATACTATAAATTACTACATAGTAAATTCAATACTCTGAAAAAATACCACCCTGGAAAACCGCATCGGAATTTCAAGTCTGCATTAGATAAAGTCCACAGCAAGCTCGCTGTAAAACGGTATCCACAACCTGGAATGCTGCGCATGCGTCTGAGTAGGTGCTTAATCAAGCACCTCCAGAGGTCACCTTCTCTAGGCTGGTTCACTGAGGTTCATAAATAGATGGTTTTGTTTCTGTTTATAGTTCCAAGCCAACTTATTTTCCTGATTACTGACGAGATGGATCAATGCTGAGGAAAGAAACCTTGCTAGGAAAGAGATCTAGTAAAGGCACTAAATTTCCGTAACCCAAACTCCAACTACTTACATTTCTGAGGGGAAAAAAGCAAAAAACAAAAATGAAGTGGCCATTTTAGTTACTTAAGCCTTGTTTCCTCTTTTGGTCTAAAGCTCATATGGTGTTCTGTGAGAATTTCTCCTCCTTTTCAATATATAACAATCATCTTCCTCCTGTAATAGAGGTCCCCTGCACAAACACAGGGCTATTAACTGAAGGACTCCTATTAAAAAAACAAATGTCAAGAATAAAAGAGATCCTCAACTTGAAAGTTTTCTAAAGTTTGGAAAGTTAAATGGACATTAATGTTGTTGTCTAGGTTTTGCCATTCTCCTATATACTTTTAAAATATGTATCTATATAATGTGATATTGAATAAAGCCAATATATGGCATATCAATAAACAAAACAGAAGAAACCTGGCACAAGTTCTTTGAGTAATCTCTTTAAATAAACCACCCTTGTCTTTAAAAAATTCGTTATTTTTTTCCTCACATGGAAGTTTTCAAAGAAGTTCCTGGAATTAAAAAATGCAGAACTGCCTTATGTTACTGGGCTCACAGTCATCTTTCTATTTTCTCATCTGGAACAAAATCTAAAAGAAAGCAACCTACTGCATTGTACCAGAAAAGGATGATAAATGGAAGGGGGGGGGATTATTAAACAAAACACTAGCCCACTATTCTTTCATGAGAGAGGGGGAAAAAGCAAGTTCTATATAACAAATAAGTCTAAAATGAAATCTTTGTGGGAAATCTAACAAAAATTTTAACTATTTACTAGGAAAAAATTGATCTGCTTTTAAAAAATTAGCATGTTGGTGTACAATTCAAGTCACCATTAATTAACCACAAAGTGTTTAAGCCGTGCAGTTGTGTCCCACCAGGTGGCTGTAAGCATCTCTTTAGGCACTTCGCTGGTTCAGTAACGTAACACAAATTAAAGCTATAAACACATAATGTTGTGCTCTGTGAAGATAGTCTAATCAAGCAACATAAACCAATGCAACAATGTGACTTTTTGGATGCTTATATTCCTCCCCTAAGACTTGTTCATTATTTTTAAACTCGTCGTTCAAAGAGATTTTTCTGGGGAAGGGGATGCTTTGGCTTTATGAAAGGAACACTGTCAACCCCAGTAAGGGGAAAGCCTTGTGCAATAAAGAAATCTGAACCAAATTTCTTTATGGCTCTGTCTTAAAGGACACTTCTGCAGTGACATAATAGGGGGAAGTTTAGTATGTTTCTTTAACATATTGCACTCTTTCTGTTGTTGTTGTTGTTGTTCATTCACATTAATGCATAGAAACACAATTTTTACCTTTGAATAATAAACCGTTTAACCTATTATAAGAAAAATCATGGAAAATAAGTTCTAAAAGCCTAACAGGAAAAAATATAGGTATAGTAACCTTCTTCCGTGTACTGCAATATAGAAAACACTATGAGAAAAGAAAAATGTGCAAACAAAATTTTTGGTCAGCCTAGTGTGGGTACAAGATTACATGTGCCAACTAAATGAACTATAAGCAGCACTGTGAGCACTGATAACTGAAGATGACGGAGGATTACTGTCAGTGATAGGAAGGATTGTGTATAATTCCACCTTTAATATACACATCTGATATGGAAAACTGAAACTTCTGTTTCAGAAGAGAAAGAAAATAGCTGAATTTGGCATTTCAGTAGCATGCTATAGAATTCATCATGATTAATTTCACATTAAATTATGGACAATGGCTGTATCACATTTCACGTTATCGCCAATAGCAGTAACAAAAACAAACAAAAAAACCAAACAGTGCCTGACAATAATCTCCTGGGGACACAGGGCTGTGTCCTGTGAGCAGCTTAGTTCAACAGCGCATGCTTTCCCTCTGCCAGATTTAGGACACACCATGAAAAGTGGAGTGGCCAGAGGTTATTCTTTGCTGAATTCCAATATCTGAATAAACAATTGCTTGAGCAGATTGTAAGCGCTTTTCCTTATTTAACGACAACAAAAAAAAGGTGGGGAGAGAAATACACATACACACAAACCCCAAAGCGCTGAAGTTAAGCATTAACAAACCAGGTTCATGATTTATGATCAGTTTCCAAAACTCCAACTATAAACAATACAAAGTAGTGCTCCTCAGTATTATTTTCGCAATTGTTAGTAATGTTAAGCATCAAGAAAAAGAAAACACATCATTGCACATTACAGCCGCCCCCAAAAACGGCTAAACTTTGACACAGAGAATTGAATAACTTTTGATGCTACATCACAAACAGCTTCTGATGTATATATCTTATGTGAAAAGGTCTTTACACACATCTGACATTTTCCCTGGGTGAGGCTTCAGGTCAAATGCCGAGTTATGGCACGAAGCGCATACAGAAGTTCAGCTTGCATCCGTGCTTCCATTAACAGTAAATTGACGTGAACCTGGAAATGAAAATGTTATCAATTTAATGACAATTATAAACAACTGATAAACTTTAAACTTTTTTCATATAGCAGACATTCACAAAGGTTTTCTTGTGTATAAAGACTCATACACAAACATACAGGCCTGGGCACTGCTATACATGCACATGATGTGAAACTCACAAGAAAACTGTTTATAAAAAATGGCTCTTGTGCCCGGCTGGTGTCACTCAGTGGATTGAGCACAATCCTATCCACCAAGAGGTCACCAGCTTGATTTCCGGTCAGGGCACATGCCCAGGTTGCGGGCTGGATCCCCAGTAGAAGGCATGCAGGGGGCAGCCAATCAATGATTCTGTCTCATCATTGATGTTTTTCTCTCTCTCTCCCTCTCCCTTCCTCAGGGATCAAGCTCCCAACCCAGGTATGTGCCCTTGACTGGAATCGAACCTGGGACTCTTCATTCTGCAGGCCGTCGCGCTATCCACTGAGCAAACAGACTAGGGCTAAAAATATATTTAAAAAACAGTTGGCTAGATTATGCCACTTCCATTTCTATAATGGCACTAATTTATTAATATTTTCATAATCATTACTTCTTATATTGAACATCTATCTATGGTATAATGTTTAGTCATGAAACACACCTTTTCTGAGTGTTTGAACTGACGCCAGTAACTATCATACATGCGCTTGGTAGTTCTCTCAGGATAGCAGGTCACTGTCTTAATGTAAACCTTCAGGCTTCGTTCAAGTAATTGATTAACTTCTCCGTAATCATAGTCATCATACCTATGAGTAATGACAACAGCTTTATTATGACAAAATCACAATTTCTAATTTCTAAAGCTGTAATGGAGACATTTATTGTCCAGTAATTTAAATACCAAAAGCTCATTAATTAAATTCATCTAAAAATATTTACTGAGTGCCCACTATGTGCCATGTGCTTTCCATGTATTCTTCTAGGCACTGGTGATACGCAAATGAACAAAATAGACAAAAACCCACAATCTTGTAGAATTTAAATTCTATTGGAGCAAAAAAAAAAAAATTAAAAAGATAAACATAGTATGTCAGACGGTGAGAACTGCTCTGGAGATAAAGTGAAACTGGGGGCTAGGAGGAGAGGAATTGTGGTTTTAGATAGGAAGGCCTCTCTGAGAGGTCAACATCTGAGCAAAGACCAGGAGCAAGTATAAAGCCCTAAGTAGGAGTCAAGTGTTTCAAGGAAGAAGGAGTAATGACTCAAATAAGATGATAACTGGAAACTGAAGTAGCATGTACAGAGGTCACTGGCAACCTAAATAAGATAGTGGTTTCAAGAGAGAATGAGAGTTAAGAAAATAGTGATAGTAAATATACTACCAAAGAGATTTGCTGTGCACAGGAGCAGAAAAATGAGGCAATAGTCAGAGGGAAAAGCATGATGAAGAAAAAGGATCTGTTCAGCCCAGCCAGCGTGGTTCAGTGGTTGAGCGTAGGCCCAGGAACCAAGAAGTTTCCGGTTCATTCCCCATCAGAGCACATGCCTCGTTTGCAAGCTTGATCCTTGGTAGGGGGTGTGCAGAAGGCAGGAGATCAATGCTGTTCCTCTTTCATCCAAGTTTCTATCTCTATTCCTCTCCCTTCATCTCTCTCTAAAAATCATTAAAATCATATTTTAAAAAAGAATCTGTTTACAGATGAGAGAAATGCATGTTTATATACAGATGGGAAAGACCCAATAGTGAGAGTAAAGGTGATCATGCAGGAGAGGGGAGATTGCTAGAATAAGGATCTTTAGAAGAAGAGAGGAGATGGGACTTTGTGCCCAAGGGCACAGGAGCATAGATAGTTCATCCACAATAAGAAGAGCCAGAAGAAGTAGGCACAGAGGCAGACAGGAGGGTAAATGCAGTAGTGGGGGTTTGTAGAATTTCTGGTCTATATTTTCAGTTAATATTTAACCCAAACACAATGCTTAAATAATAGTATCTCAAGGATTTTATATAAGCTTTATTTAGTAGCATCTCAGAGATAAAGTCACCATAACATTTGTTATTTATTGTCATGAATAAAGATTTATCACAACTGAATTAAATTCTATTGCTGTTTATTTTTCTTAAGTAGGTAGGTATAATATCTGTTTTAAAATGTAATGATTCTGTGATAACTTATTGTCTAGGATGGTAAGTGGGTAAATAGCAATTACTATTTATCATCATAATAGTGTCTTCTAGGTAGAATGTTGATTTTTCAGAAAAAAAAATTTTTACATTAAAATTATAGAAACTACTTCACTTAAATTCTAATTCCACTTCACAGAGACTTTCTGATACTATATCCGAAAGAACATGGTACAGAGTCAAACTGAATGCATCCACATCTGGGGATTTCTCTTTCTATAGATCTATCTCCATAAAGGCTCAAAAAACAGCTCAAAAGGGCACATTAAAAAAAAGAAAGCTTTCCTGATTACACCATGATTAGACTATTCAATCTCATTTATTCACTGTCCTCTCAATGCTAATCTTTAAAAAATGTAGAGGCTATTAATTTACATTGACTGACAGTTTTCTTTCAGTGTTTTTATGTGCAAGCTTTATGAAAGAAGAATCTATCCTAGTTTTATTTATATCCTAATTATCACTCATTCAAACTAACTACCTAACTAACTAACTAACCAGCATTTATTAAAGTGATCTAAAGGAATATAAGATATGGTTTTTAACTGCTATTTCTTCCAGGAAGGATTCTCAAACTGAGTCTGATTTTATCCTATCTCCAATGATTCCTGATATTTTCTTCCCTCGTTAGTAAATTGTTACTACTGTATTTACATATGCATATTAATATTCACAACAGTTAACCATAGAAAAATGCTTTTCTATAAAATGGAATTAATTTTCCAAAATCAGAAGTCCACATGTAATATTTTCTCCCCAAAATACATACTCCTAAACAGGACAGGAGTAAGGCTAGTGTCAGATTTTTCTTTTAGAAATGTGTAAACCCGTCGCCACAATGAGCATACCTGATTCCAAACATACAGTGGACATAGTTAAATAAAGCTCTGCGCAGCATGGTTGTGTCGACATCTTCATGGGTGGCCATAGTGTTATAGGTGAGACTGTAGACCATGCGAAACTTTTCATCAAGAAGATGTCCAATGTCAGAATAAAGTCTGTTCACCAGGGAGAACCCATGGTTTTCCCAGGTATAGTCCTAAAAGAGTAAAATGTATACACTTACAAAATGTGCATTCTTCATTTAAGTAAACTCTAGGTTTTTATTAACTATAACTACTTAAGCAAGTAAATGAAGATATTCAAATTTATTTCTAAGTTTGTAGCTTTGCTAAAAAGCCTTCACATCAGTTTGTAGATTGGAGTGCCATGCTATTTCCTCAGTGGGGTTCAGGGTGTAGCATGTCGGTGATAAACTGGCTACTTCCTGTGGTCAAATGCTATGCAAACTACGCCCTTATCTGAAAGAACCCCAGAAGATCTTGGACTAGTCTTATGTGACCAAACCTATTCAATGACACAGACAGTTAGCAGATCATCTGAAATAGGCACGATGGAGTTTGTCTTAATTCAAATTTGCACCCACTTTAGGGGTCACATCACTATTGTGACTGTTTTTTCTAGGGGTGGGGAGGGGATAACTCTGAAGCCATTAGCTACCGATTTAGGATTGTATTACAAAATATCTTTTTATTATAAATGTGATATGATACATCACTGGGTTTCTTCTCTGCTATGCCCCACCCCCCCCAAATGGTATGAATATTATACAACTACAATGTAATAATGCTGTAATTGAAGAAAACCTTTTCCTTTTGCCTTCTTAGCTGGGAAAATCCTATCTAATAAAAGAGTAATATGTAAATTAACTGTCATGCCACAACAAAGATGGCGGCACTCATTGTGGCCAGGGCAGGACGCTGGCCATGTCGCCCCGGCAATGCGAGCCCAGCGTCCACGCCCTGGCTGCGCGGAGGGAGGGGAAGGGCCTTGGGCCAGAGGCCGGGGCGAGGAATGCTGGCGTCATTGCAGGCCGGGCTGAGGGACCCCCCATTCATGAATTTCATGCACCGGGCCTCTAGTGTTGAAATAATAATCTACCTATTAAGACATCAAATTAAACTAGGCTGAAAACAAGATTAAAGAAAATGATTTACAGACTCTATCAAAATGACCTATTAATTTCTTTAGAGGTCAATTTATTTATATTTCAACATGTCACAGTTAAAATAACAGTATTTATTCTCTATTTTCTCTGAAATACAGATATCTCATACCTGAGCTCGAAATGTTGGCAAATGCTCTTCTCCTCGTCTAGCAAAGTCTTCATACCCAAAACCGGGGTCTTCAATATATCGGGAGACATCAGATGTTATAATCATGTCATCCTCAAAATCTAAGAACAACAACAATCTAGTGTTAGGGAAACCACTTAGTTAGAACAATGAAACCTCTCCATTTTCCTCCACTTTTTAGCTTTTCCATGGATTTCCAAAGTGACAATATTGACTACCTGGCTTAAATTCAAATAAAATATCTACTACTGAAGTTTCGAATACAATTTCATTACCAAATCTTGGCCATCTTAGCATTTAACTATAGTTATTACTCAGTCAAAAAATTGATGAAATTAAAATACCTAAATAGTAGTAGCACATTTAGACAAGGAAGATAGCCAGGCCTCTGGTTAAAATGCTTAAACTTTTGATCTTTCTGGGGATGAAGTGGGATGTGGGGAAAGAGAAGAGGTGAAGGTAAAGAGCACTTTAAGTGAGCGGAATGTTAAGAGAGATTTTATTAAAATTAGATAGATGGTGTTTCATCTGGATTCACAGGGAAAATAAGTTCATTTTTAGTTTACCAAGAGGCATATAAGGAGAAGGACTGGGAAGGGAACACAACAGTGAGGAAAGTGGACTTTAAGGAGTCACTAATATTCTTAGTTGAAAGATCAAGTGCCCAGACTACCCAACCTAGGAAATATTTTACTGAAATTCTTGCCTAACTCTAATTACACCAATGAAACTGGCATGGTTGAGTACTTACTCTATAGCAGGTACTATGCTACGTACCTGTTATTTATTTTTTCTTTGTTTCATTAACAGTAAAAGAAATATCTACTTAAGACCTAAGTAAACCAAATATAAGTTAGGAATACTATTGTTGGTGCTGAGTGTCAGAAAGAAATACAATGTGGATTAGTAAAGATGACGTGGAAAACTTGTAAACATTAAATCACTGAAATTGGTCTGAAGCTTCAAAGTGACTTTCAGCTCTAAAGAGAAATCTCAGGCTCCCCTGGACCACTCCTCAACCACTCTGCTGCCTCCTCCTCATGCTCCAGTTCTCTATTCCGGGGAAATAGAAATGCTTAATAAATGGCGTTTTCAATGCATTATCTCTTAACATTTACCAATGAGGTTAAGCTTGTCCATCCCATAATAATCAATAAAATAAAGCAAAAAAAAAAATGCAATTGCCGAGGCCACAATGAAAGTTAGGAGTTTTGTGGAGTGCAAAGTAAAATTAAACCAAGCACAGTAAGTGATAACTAAACTCTGTAAAACAGTTTCTCTCTTGAAGTGATTTTCCCCTCACACTGGACAGCTCGGTGGTTTCAGTTGACTATTACTTAGCTGGTTCTTTTGACTTTAATGATAGTTTTTGTCTTGCTCATATACATATTTGGATTGTCATATGACTTTTAAACATCTTTAAACAATGAGGAGTAACTAACCAAATAACATAAAAATGTATCATATGAATACTATCCATTCATTTATTTTTAAATTAGGAGTCAATTGAGACCTGTTTTCTAGACAGTTTTGTCTACAGAAAAAAAAAATATACAAAGATCTCTCAAACCACACATATCTTTTTCCTAAATTTATCTTAAGAGGTTAAAGTTTAAAAAAATTAAAATTAGTACTGTGATTAACAAATCTAAAGCTCTCACTTTAATTCTACCTAAATAAATATTTCAAAGTCTGACCTGAAAACAAATAGTATTTTGCACTTTGTCTGCACTCTTCTGCCCCAAGAAGTAACTATTAATAAAATACAGAAAACGTTATAATGAAACACCTTTCTAACTTGAAAAAAAAAAACACCACACCCAATAAAAGCTAGTTAAGTCTGTTACCAAGCTACAGAATATCACCCCCATATAACACTTTAAATATTTATTTTCATCAAAAAACTTGAAATCTATTGTTAGAATCTCTCCATAGAATCTGGAATGCTTTATCACATTGGTTAAACCAAGAAATTTTTTACTTTTTAATTTTTTTTTTTAAATCAAGAAATTTTGCATAGGACAAAATAAATTTCTATTTTAAAACTTTGCTAACTTTATAAAAATGACTCAATTAGCCAGTGTATGAAGTTATTTTTCTAACTTATCTTTGTGTGACCAGCACATTTAGTACAGGGTATGTTTAAGAGTATGTTTAAGAGTATATAATGAAATGATTTATTTCCTTGAATGATTTACAAATGATACAGCCTCTTCTGTTAAAATCAGAACACAATTTTTTGGCTAGGGTCTAAGACTTGCTAGTCAAAAATTCATTTTAGAAGGTAGTAGTCCTGCTCGAAACTGGGATCCAGGAAAGATTTTCAGTAGTAAAAAATAAAAACAAAAACCTATCTTTTAAACTCTAGTGATCTTAGAGAAGCTCAGAAAGTAATGTCTAAAAGCAAAAAGATATTAGTAACTTTAATAAAATTGTTTACATTTAAAAATATTGGCTTACCTAGAAGGTTAACTCTAGGCTCATTATTACTATTATAATAATTACTTTTTTATTGATTTGAGAGAGAGAGAAAGGGAGGAAGGAAGGATGGGGGTAGGGAGAAGGAGGAGGAGAAAGGGGAGAGAGAGACATCGACGGGTTGACTCACCACCTTTTAGTGTATGAGACTACGCTCCAACCAGCTGAGCCACCCAGCCAGGGCCCTGGGCCCATTATCGTTCGTTGTCCCATTTGTTCTACCTGGATGATTTTTATAATTATTTTGATTTTAACCCCTAATTATATGCTGAAAACTTCCAAAACTTTATCTTGAGCTAAAAGCCCTCTCCTGATCATCACACTACTACTCCAAGTGTGTTTGCAGCCTAGCATTAGTCCCAGTTGGAGCTGTGACAGAAAGTGTGGCCTATCCCGTCCTAGCCCAGACTGACTGCGCTCCAGCCAGATTCCCCAGTGACTCACATGCACAGCAAAGCTTGAGAAGCACTGGGCAGACATCCCTGGACTGAATGTTGTATACACATAGGAACTCCAAATGTCCCAACTAAGGCAGCTTATCTGTTCCTTAAGGTTAGAAAGATCAATCACCATGATAAGACCCTGTCCACCTACCCAGCTCCTTGTCACATTACCTATCTCATGATTTATGTCCTAACAACATGGCCATTTGTTCCTGAAGCAAGCATCCTATTTCCTTACCATCGTGCCTTGGCTCAGGAGTGGATGCTGTTTACACCAACTCCCCTGTCCCCCAGCCACTGCCTGACATCCCTGCACTCAAGATCTAAGACTCAGCTTAGAGCCAAATGGTTGGAGAAAGTCATCCTCTGGGCACCCCTTCTGTCCACACTCCTCCCCCCACTAAGGCTGGGTTCGGGGTCCTCTTCTGGGCTCACAAACCTTCTGCATTCCACTCTGCATTGTCATTACTTCCCTTTCCCACCAGCAATGACAGCTCCCTGGAAGCAGGAACCATGCCTCATGTAGGCTGCAAATCTATCTGCCACAGTGCTGAGAGCATATGGGGGACTCAGTAAATGTTTGTAGAGCGAATATTAAACAAATAACTAAAACACCAGGTTTCCTTTTTTTGGGGGGATTTCATACTGATTAGAAGCTCTGAGAAACTAGTACTTAAAATACTCAATTTTGAGGATAAAAATCTTCATAGAAAAAAAAGGATCATCATGAGAAATAATAAAAGGAATTCTTATTTTTCCTGGTAAAATTTCCGAGAGCTATTGGTTGATGCTATGTTTAAAGTTAACAAATAAGTATGGCCAAATCAATTACTCTCAGAACTTATGAGACTGACTAGTCTTAAGACTAGCCATTTTGAAGCCCCCTTTTAAACCAAAATGGAACTCTATTTAAAAATAAATGCTATGTAGATGGATGACTTTGAAGGATTTATGCTTTCTACTGAGTCTATGCTATTTTAATAACACTTACTACATGGTGTTTAATATCTTTTTTAGTCATAATTAAAAAGTTTCCCTCCTTTTTCAAAGTCTCTTAGAGTATTAGATAAAAATGTATTTTTAAGACTACAGCAAAGAAACCTAGCTTTAAGTATGGAATAAATTCCTCCAAATTTAACCTAAGAAAATAACCCAAATAATATGTTTTTATAAATTCCAAAGATTTCTCCAAAGAAATGCAAATGCAAGTACAATATAATTTTAAACTAACCTGGAAAAGCAGCAGTGTGAGAACAGTCCTCCTACATACTCTCCACCCACACAAAAGGCAGAGATATTTTTAAAAAATTATATCTATTGAAACAGGATTTCACTGATCATGAAAAAAAATTCACAAAAATAGGATGAATTAAATATTTCTATCTAATTTTATAAGCAACTGGTCTGCTTTGAATACATTTTATCCAGGATAGAGTATGAAGTACAAAGTTGGGCGTTCCTCCCACCTGGATCTGAAATATATTCAGAGATGAACCAACATAATAGGGGAAGCAGTAGTGTCAGATATACCATCTATTAACGCAGAGGACGAGAAAGAAATAAAGGGAACATGGTAGCACAACCATTTTTACAAAACCACATGGAAAACACTGAAGGTGGCCTGTCAGGGTTCCAAGAACAACTAAAAGATAGTGAAAAAAAGGCACCTGAATGAGGAAATGAATGAAAAGTATCTCCAGAGACAACGAAAAGACTTTCTTTCGTCTCCTTCTCAAAACGAGTGGTCATTTCTTCCTGAGATGTGTCTCCATCTTCCCTTTCTTCTTGAAGCCTTTTCATTCTTTCCATTAAGGCCTCCAGCTCACTTAGGGAACCTACAATCTGGAGACAGGTAAGACGATGGTGTTATTAATATTAGAAGTGGTTCCAGTAAACATCTCTACCTCCCACAGTCACCTTGTGATGTACAGAGGCATCAGTACTATTACTAAGTTCCTGAGTGGGATTCCCACCAACTCCAAAGAAAATCATATCACAGCTTCAAACATTTTCAGTTATAAAATATACCAGTAGAAAGTTGAGATATATATTTGATCTAGAATTCTAGCATTTGATATATATTAAATCATATTATGGTTTATTTTTTAAAGTGAGGCCACTTCAAATTTCTAATTTTTCTGTCATAAGATGTATTTTCTATTGGTTGGTCCAGCATCTTAAGGACCAAAGATAAACTGTTCTAGGATCTGCTGTTCAAAGGATCTAACATTAAAAGCCTAGGATCACTGGAATGCAGCCTTGTTTTTTAGTCTTTATGATTTGTAATAATATCTATCTGCTGTAAAAGCCTCTTCAAGACAATTCAGAATTTCAGGTACAGGATACATTTTTATAGTAAAAATTATGCTAAAATATGTCAAATATAAATATATTTGGATATATGTATCTTATTTAATCAGAGAATAAATTCTCTGTGGATATTTTTAAAATGTTTTTATTGATTTTTAGAGAGAAAGGAAGGGATAGGGATAGAGTTAGAAACATTGATGAGAGGGAAACAGCATCAACTGGCTGCCTCCTGCATGCCACCTACTGGGAATCGAGCCAACAACCCAGGCATATGTTCTGACTGGGAATTGAACCGGTGACCTCTTGGTTCTTGGCAACACTCAACCACTAAGCAACACCAGTTGGGCCCTCTAGATATTGTTAATTTTAGAAATTACAAAGGCAAAACAATAAGGAGAGGAGAAAACTGACCCCGAAGTTGTTGCCTGTAAGGGATGCATTCTCTATGTTGTTGTCATTAGCGAGGTCACAAACACAGAAATTGTTGACTGATATTAGCCTGAATCCATTGGAGATTTCTGGATCTCTCTCCGGATTGATGCCACTACCAAAAACAAAGCTTGCCAAAGCATGATAATGTGTCAGTAGGACCACAGCATGTACCAGTTCGGGCAGAGACCAATTATTTTCTCCAGTTTTGACAAGTTTCTAAAATGAGAAAGCAAATCAGAGTAAAAATGAAAATCACAGATGTCTACAAAGCAACAGAAAGCATAGAAAAATCTATTAAATTTCATATATGTTCATTTATATGAATAAAACTTAAAATTCTCTTTTAAAAATGTTTCCTATATTAGCAAAGAAGTGGCTCTAGTCAAATAATATTACATTACACTATCAAACCTACCTATGATTTTGTTGTGGCTTCATCTAAATTCATATATATATAGTAGAGGCCCAGTACACGAAATTCGTGTACTCAGGGTGGGGGTGGGGGTGGGGGGTGTCAGCCCAGATTGCGAGAGAGGGCAGGCCAGGCTGAGAGACCCCACCGGTGCACGATCACGGCCGGGGAGGGATGTGAAAGGATAGCCAATATTCATCATTTCAAATTTCTCACCTCATATTCACTTCTTTTTTAATTTATTGTAATGTAATCTGATTTCTTTTTCAAACAAACTCCTGAAGTTATTTTCTATTTCTTTTTAGTCCTTATCCTATTTGATCTCTGTAGAATTTACATTTTCCTCGCTTCCTTCTTGGAATTCATCTCCCTTGACTCCATCTCCCAAGCAGACTCCTCCTTTTTCTACTTGTCTCCACAATGTTGGCTTCTCTATTCTGCCCATGAACTCCTTTTGTGTAATTTCTCCCTGAATGGATCATTCATACTTTCAACCTGACCTTTGCTTATCCTATCTAATAAAAGAGAAACATGGTAATTAGCGTACGACCGCTACCCTTCCCATTGGCTAATCAGGGTGATATGCAAATTAACTGCCAGCCAAGATGGCGGCCGGCAGCCAGGCAGCTGACATGAACAGGGAGGCTTGCTTGCTTCAGTGACGGAGGAAGCCAAGCTTCCCCGCCTGCCTTGCCGGCCTCTCAGCTGCACTCTAAGCAACACTGTAACAAATATAGAAACTAAACAAAACCCCGGGCTTCAGCCAGCAGGACCGCAACATTATTTCAAATACAGAAGGTAAACAAAGGCCAGAAACCTGCTTTCAGCAGCAGAGGTCTCATAGCTGGAGCCGAGCCTCAGAGCTAAAGCTGGTCCAGAATAAAAAAAAAAAAAGGAAAAAAGGACAGGCTGGGAGCTTCAGTCACCCACCAGCCTGAAAACGGCCCTCAGCCCCTCACCCAGGCTGGCCAGGCACCCCAGTGGGGACCCCCACCCTAAAGCGTGTGTGACCAGATGCAAACAGCCATCATCCCCTCACCCAGGCTGGCCAGGCACCCAAGCGGGACCCCCACCCTGATCCAGGACACCCTTCAGGGCAAACCAGCCTGCCCCCACCCGTGCACCAGGCTTCTATCCTATATAGTAAAAGGGTAATATGCCTCCCAGCACCGGGATCAGTGGAGCCGCGAGGCCGCCCAGCACCGGGATCAGCGTGACAGGGTGCGGTGCCCCAACCCCCTGATCGGCCCTGCTCTGTGTGTGACGGGGGGAGCTCCCCAACCCCCTGATCGCCCTGCGGCTCTGTGTGTGACAGGGGGTGGGGCCACAACCTCCCTATCCGCCCTGCTCTGTTCGTGACAGGGGGAGCCCCTCAACCCCCTGATCGGCCCTGCTCTGTGCGTGACAGGGGGGAGCTCCCCAACCCCCTGATCTGCCCTGCTCTGTGCGTGACAGTGGGGAACTCCTCAACCCACTGATCGGCCCTGCTGTGTGTGTGACAGGGTATGGAGCCCCAAACCCCCTGATGGGCCCTGCTCTGTGCGTGATAGGGGGCAGCGCCCCAACCCCCTGATCGGCCCTGCTCTGTGCGTGACAGGGGGTGGCACCGCAACCTCCCTATCGACCCTGCCTTGAGTGTGACAGGGGGCGGTGCCCCAACCCCCTGATCGGCCCTACCCTGAGCGTGACTAGGGGTGGCATCGCAACCTCCCGATCCACCCTGCTCTGTGCATGACAGGGGGCAGTGCCCCAACTCCCCAATCGGCCCTGCTCTGAGCCCGACCAGGGCCTGCACCTAGGGATTGGGCCTGCCCTCTGCCACCCGGGAGCAGGCCTAAGGCAGCAGGTCGTTATCTCCCGAGGGGTCCCAGACTGCAAGAGGGCACAGGCCGGGCTGAGGGACCCCTTCTCCGCCCCCCCGCCCCCCAGTGCACAAATTTTTGTGCACTGGGCCTCTAGTCTATATATAAAAAAGCCTAAGTAACTGTTACAACCAGACGACCAGCCAGTATCTATGATGCGCACTGACCACCAGGGGGCAGATGCTCAATGCAGGAGCAGCCCCCTGGTGGTCAGTGCACTCCCATAGCCAACCTCCCACGGCTGGCCAACCTCCCGCAGTCCCTCCCCAGAGCTGGCCGGCCGATCGGCCTCAATCCCTGGGTAGGCCGAGGGACCCCGCCTGTGCACGAATTTGTGCACCAGGCCTCTAGTCTGTAAATAACTATCCAATTTTATTTCTTCTCTATCCTTTATCTTGAGTTACAGACCTGCAGTTCCTCCAGTAGCTGGGTATCACCACATGGATGCCACAATCTCCTGTTCTCAGGCCTGTGTGTTATCTCCTGCTCAAGCCATTGCCTTTTGCCCAATCAGGAAGGTAGAACCTTAAAATGGTTCTCCTACCCCACTTCCTTTTTCATCCTCACATTCTGCCAGTCACTAAGTCCTGCTTATTCTTCTGCAGAATAACTGTATACTGATCCCTCCTCTTCATCTGCCTATGAATTTAAAAAAGGTAGTGTCTCAGGTGGATTACTGCAACTGTTTTATGACTAGCCTCCCTGCTTCTAGTCTGTACCATCTATAATTTATCTTCTGCATCAACAAATATACTCATATTGCAACTCAGCTCAAAACCTTAATGATTCTTGACTCTCTATCATAGTGATTTCTAAGCTCTTTTGAGCACATATATTTCTATCAGTAACAATTGGAAGCCTACCTCTGATAATACATTTATTTACAAAATATATATTTACAAAATTTTATAGTTATATACATGTACTATAATACTATTATGAAACAAAAATTATAAAAGAATGACATATGAATACACATACACATTTTCTAACATTTTGAAGGACTGTCTTGTGCACTCTGTGAGGTACCATACCTTTCTGAGGGTAAACACAAATTCTTTAACACAGTATTCATTGGGTCATACAATAGGATCCGAATTCTTTCCATCCCCTGTCCCCACTGCACATAACCATTCCTCCACTTCAGTAACCTAAAGCTGCTAAGTACTTTTTCAGCATATCCTAATATTGCACTGGAGGCCCGGTGCACAAAAATTTGTGCACTGGCGGGGGGGTATCCCTCAGCCCGACCTGTGCCCTCTCACAGTCTGGGACCCCTCGGGAGATAACCACCTGCTGGCTTAGGCCCGCTCCACAGGTAGCAGATGGCAGGCCCGATCCCACGGTGCCTGCCCTGCCTCCCCTGGTCTCAGATGGCAGGCCCGGATGGCGGCGGGGCGGGTGGCTGATTGTGTTGCCCTGCCCCACCACCCCGGATGGTGGTGGGCGGGCGGCGGATTGTGCTGTCCTGCCCCACCTGCAATATGCAAATTTAACGGCCATCTTTGTTGGATTAATTTGCATACTCTTCTGATTGGCTGATGGGTGTAGTGAAGGTATGGTCAATTAGCATCTTTGTCTTTTATTAGTGTAGATACTCTGCTCTCAGTCTGGAATGTCCTCTTCTATTCCAAAACTCCCCCTTATTCTTCAAGATGTAGCTCAAATGTGACCTCTTTCATGAAACCTGGGGATCAATTCTCTTTATTTACACATTCATATGCTATTAATGCTGCCATCACTGTCTCTCTTCCTCTAGACTCCAAGCAGGCCCAAGGGCAGTGTCCATCCTTTTAGACCCACCAGTTTCCGACACAAAGTAATTAACATGTGACATAAAAATAATGAGTGACTCCTTTATCTAACGAACATATTGCAAAACCAGAACATAAGCATCAGGACAACACTGTTCTTCAGAGATTCCCAAACAGGTAATTGAAATCTGAGCGTATACAGATTGACAAAAACTAAGTGAGTATAACTGGGCAAATAACTAACAAAAATGTAATCTAGTAATATTTTTTAAAAGGACATCTCAATGCATTAGAAACAGAGATTTTAAATGCCTTAGGCTTGTATTGACAATAACTTAGATGATTGCTCCTATTTAGTAGTTACTATGTGCCCCACACAGTATTAAGAATATTCTATAACCACCTCACCCTGCTGGCCTTTGATGAAAGGTCCTTTTGAAGTACAAGTGCTTAGTCCATCACAACTCTAAATGCCATCACAGGCATTTAAACATTCACACACCAGCTGGCAAATCACTTTATTTGCAAAACCATTCTGTGAGAATCTTAAAATGATTAAATGTTAGAACTTGAAAAGAACTTAGAACTCATGGAATCTAGGCCCTTTATTTTATAGCAGGGGAACTACTGAGGCCCAAAGAAGTTAATTTACTGAAGGTCACAACCTTTTGAGGAGCAGAGGTATCCTATCATGCCTGTGTATTTTCTTTCTTCTGTCCACTGCTTCTCTCATAGCCACTCAAAGCACTTGTGCAAGCTAATTATTGATTACTCAAAGAGAAGCAGTCATTCATACTTATAGTAAACCTACTGACTTCCTAAATTTATTTTTCTACATATATTAATATTTCATTTTTCAAGTTCCTCATATATGCAAGTTTTAAAAATTGAGTCTTAAGCAAAATACCTAACTAGAAAATTACTCAGTTGGAATCATTAGTAAATATCTTTTTTATTTTAAAGAAACATCCAGTACCTGAATGTGCTCTTTCGTGATCAGCCAGGGTCGGTGTGCTAGCAGCTTATTTATTTCATTAAGGTTTTTCAGTCTTTGTGGTACATATTTCAAACCATTCAACCACTCAGCGATACCTCCTGTCTTTAGGAATTCATCCACATGCATGTTTATTAGGTAAGAACACTGATGTCTAGCTGCAGCCTAAAACACAAAGAGTTAGTTGATAAAAAGTCATGGTAGAGTCTTATTCTACTATTTCTAAACAAAAATCTAGATGGAATTAATCATTTTTATAGCCAGTAATTCTTGTCTTACAGAATATTCCTCCTTTTAAAACTTTCATCACAATGAGGCCAGATTCTTGAATCAATACAGGAAGCTGACATTTATATAAGCATATGAATTGTCACACAAAGTCAATTACTTCCTCATCTAGAAGTTGGTGCCAGTCAACTTAAAAACCACTTTCTTATTTTGTGAAGAAAGTACATGTTTGTTTCATTATGGTAAATTACATCAACTGTAGTCTATTTAAAACAATAAAATCTCATTAACTTGTATTCTACCAATTCAGAATGCATTCTAATTTGGGTAATTCTCTTCTCTTATTGCAGCGGTTCTCAACCTGTGGGTCGCGACCCCTTTGGCAGTCCAACGACCCTTTCACAAGGGTCGCCTGAGACCATCCTGCATATCAGATATTTACATTACGATTCATAACAGTAGCAACATTACGGTTATGAAGTAG
The DNA here is from genome assembly GCF_014108235.1 of Myotis myotis. Taxonomy (NCBI): domain Eukaryota; kingdom Metazoa; phylum Chordata; class Mammalia; order Chiroptera; family Vespertilionidae; genus Myotis; species Myotis myotis. The sequence goes on along the minus strand of NW_023416314.1, from coordinate 21,911,533 downwards.
CAACGAAAATAATTTTATTGTTGGGTCACAACATGAAGAACTGTATTTAAAGGGCCAGAAGGTTGAGAACCACTGTCTTATTGCCTTTGGTATAACTGTGACATTAGTCTTATCTGTGCACACCACTGAGCAGAAACTGAAGATCACTGACCCTTTCCCTCCTATGCAGCCAAAATCAGCCATGATACTGAAAACTAGATAAACCCACACACAGCAAACTATTGCAGCTCCTTTCCTCAGCGCTCCTCAGTAAAACAGTGTTGTTTTATTATTTCTGTTTTCTATATCTTATTTCTTTCTTAGTTTATGACCATTCTAGGTCTGTTTTCATTCAGCCTTACTGTCATCAAAACCTTAAGCTAAAATTATATTCTTAGTCAAGTTCATCATTCAATAAAACACAGAATGCTGCCTTTTGTGTTTGTTTAAAACTTCAGTGAGAGCATAAACAAGATAATCAAAGTAAACCTGGTGAAACCAATCTGCTAAGTCCTGGCCATCTCTGCTAGCTCTGCCAGCCCAGCTGGTCTAAATCTCCAAATATAAAGCACTTGCATCACATTCATTCGTCTTTTTCTCTGGTAATAGTTCAACTGTGGCACTGCTTCTTTCTACCCTTCTCATTCCTGCTGCTTAACACCCCAATTTATAATTCTCTCCTACAAACATTAACTAGTTAACTAGTGCCAAGTACTATACTTAAAAGTATTATCATTCACTTAAGAATTCGTCTCTTCTCCAGAGTCTCCATTGGTGCAGACTGGTACTTTCCTCTTAGCCAAAATAGTAATTATTTTCATGTATAAAATGACTAAATAAAATGTGACAAACTGGTTATATACTAATAATAAAAACAAGATATCAAGAGCAAAAACAAAACCTGTGGAATATTACTTTGGCCCCTACAAGCATCTTTAATCATAAGAGAGTAAGTATAGAAAATGATTTTAGTGAAAATTAAATGAGAAATTTTCAGTACATTAAGTGGTTTAAAGCATTCAGAATGTACCCAAGGGACCTGGTATCCAAAAGGCCACAGCCTTCTTGAGTTCTTAAGTCCTTACAATTATACTTAGTTCTACACACCCACACGCATAATGCTAGAGGGAAGAAGAAAGAAGTGAGTGTAGCGTCACCATTATTGCGATGTAGTGCCTGTGTGGTAGAGGAAGGGGGCCGTCCATGCGCAGCATGTAGAACTGGCTCCGCAGGAAAGACTCCAGGTACTGAGTGTGCAGACTCATGACCTGGGTGATGTTGTCCAGACGACCGGATGTAGAGTATTCTTCCACAAGAAAGTTAGTACGTTCATCCCCTGTGTTTGCTTGAGCAACCTTACAACCAAGAAACCCAAAACAAGATAATTATTGAGAAGTAAACACATCCTTGGTTTACATAAATTATGCCACTATTGAAGCAAATGAATGTTCTTTTGATATTAACAGATGCTGGAATTACACAGTTGCTCATATGGGAAATAGAAGTAAAAAAGAAAGCACCACTCATTTTTGGCTCTGGTACCATCATTTATTAAACAACAAATGTCAAATTATCAAACACTGCACACACAGCTATGAAATCGGAGAAAAGAAGCTTCCATCTGCTTTGCCAGGAACATAAGGCAAATATTTCAGGGCCCACATGCGTGGCCATTGTCACACCAATTTGTGGTGAGGCAAAATAGTGGCATTTGATTATATACATCTATAATTTTATGTCAATAGTCTATGAAGTTATTTAGTCACATTATCTTTAGACAAATATTTTCAGTCTGATCCTTTGTTTTTGTTTTTCAAAATTATAAAGGGGCCTTCTAAAATCCTTTTTAGGGACAAAGGAAAATATGATCATTTATGGGAAAGTGTTAACTGAAAAATTAATAACATGAGAATACTGTCGTTCCTATTTTGAGACTATGATGTTAATTATAAAATCAAGGTAAATTATTAACATGGACATCCTCCATCCTAGTGAATCAATAGAGCTTATTCAAAAATAGGTTTTTTGTATTATAATTTTATACACAATGACAGGTTGGGCATCACACCAAGAATTGGCTTGGAAGGTGTAAAGAGCTTATTAGCACCTTGTAGAAGGTCCCAGCTCTGTGGGAATGAATAGGCATGAGATGCTATTTCTAGTACTGGTTCATTACTTACTGATTTTAGAGTTAGAGTTCTAGACTTAAGAAGAATGTATTCCTTGTATTAAATTCAAGATTAAATTTAAGCTCATGCACCTTGTTATGAGCAGAGCCTGATCTGGAAACAGTTCTCTTAAAGGCCAAACTAACGGTCTTTCCAAAGACCCACACTACTCGAAAGAAACCCTGTTAACTTACAGGGCTGGCTCTACAGTCTCTTCTTAAAATAAGTTATATAAAAGGCACTACTGACAGAAAAATTTAATCCCAAAGGAAATATAGTGTTTGAAAAGTGTAAATTGCAAAGAAATGCTAATTACAATGGTGTAAAAAAGCAATTTCACTTTAGCTCACTAGAAAGCCAAAATATATGTTCATTTACCCATTTCCCCCATTTTGTTAACTATAGGGACCAAGATGATTGTTAAAAATAATAGGATCCTGATAAACTACATATAATTAGAGATAGTATACCAGGTATTTGTTGTTTTTGTTCTGTTTTCCCCAGAAGTTTCTTCTGTTAGACTGATGTCTAACATACATTAACAAATGATTGATATGATGCAATAGATCCTGAAAACAGTGATAGCTTTTGCAGATCAGATTATCTTCAAATATATACTGTGAAAGTGATTCTTTCAGGAAGTCTTTATATGTAACACCTATGCTATATGAGGGAACTAGGTGCTAGCACAGTAGTTTCTTAACGCATGGCCACCTCCTAGGTCAGCTATAGTCACTGAGCCCCTAAAACATTACTGCTATCTTTCATTTAAATTGCAAGGTCACTAAAAAAGTGAAATGAAGGTAAAGGAACTGCTGACTTTGGCAATGACCTAGACTGTCTTATTTGAATTCTACTCATACCTTAAGACAATGCCTGGCACAAAATAGATGCTCTATAAATATTTGTTGACTAATTTCAGAACAATATGGGAATTATGTTGATGCTTTGAGATAAATGGTATCTTTGCAATACATAGTGAATCAGTATATATAACCATATTCAATATGAGTTAATAACCCCTTGAAGCAGAGAAAAACTCCTTTATTAGCGGTTCCCAAACGTTTCTTAACCCACGTGTATCTGAGAGGCATCTAGGAATCTAGAAGGTCCTGCACATTGCTGTGATCCTCATAGAGATGCACACCCACACAACAGGCACAAATCCTGTACTGATTTTAATCTCCTTTGCGTCATTTTACAATCTTTCCTTCTTGCATTCCCCACCTTGACTCCCCACCCTCACCAAAGGTACAGATTTTATCAGAGACTCTGTAGCATTTTGTACAATCAAGACTTAGAAACAAACGAAAAGAATAACTACTAGTGATGTAATACCATGTTTTGTTTAATAACTGGTTTAATAAGGAAACTTAACAGGTTTAGTTGGGAAACTTACTTTTTCATTTCAAAATATCCTTTCTTAACATTTATGTAACCTATAATCAACATGACAGTGGCCATTTTAAAACCTAAAACCTTCAGATTAGTATTAAATTTTATGACTGTTAGCTGCTTTGCTTAGAAAAGTTATATTTGAAATCAAACATGTTAAAATTTGTTTCTAATCTTACTAATAATAATGATTATTTTAGGCAGATTATTACACATACAATATTTTAAGTGAACTTGAAAAGAAAATATCTCCGTAGTTTTATGACATGTAAATAAGAAACAAGCAAAACACGTTTATTTCTATATTAAAAAATGGAGATATTCTTTGATATAATTACTATTTATCAGACTGTCATGTATTTTATGACAAAAAAACTTACTTCCTTCTCTGGAATAAAGGCACTTGGTCCTCTTGTCAAGGGCTGAGACACTCTGATCCTTTTATCCTGTTGTTAAAAGAGAAGTTGTATGTATTAGTGGCGACTTTCTAAGAAAGTTACACTGGTGCATGCTTATTGCTAAAGTACTAAAACAGAATTATGTAAAATCAGTGTTAGATCTCAAATCAACAAAAACCATAGGGCCACTGTATGGCTGAGATAATGGGGCCAGCTCCTCACCAATGCTGCGTGCACAGTAGGCTCCCAAAATGTCACTTCCTCAGCACATTCTACAGCACCACAGACTTTCAGTCCATAGCTGACATGAATGAAAACTATCAGCCTCTATAATAAAAACCTGCCTAACAGGACCTCAAATTGAAAGCTAAAGGAAAGTTTAAATTCAAAGAATTAAATTCCATGCAACTCCCCAAAGCAATGAATGACTTGACCTGTGTGGTTTTTAAAATTAAAATAGGAATAATTATATCAAAGATAAAGTTTTGAGGGTTTAAGTAAGAAAAATGTAAAACTTGGAGAAGTAGAAGTTAATTTAACCAAAGAAATAGGAGAACACAACAATGCTTATTGTGACACTTGCTATTCTATTTAGTATTAACAACTGGTAGATTGCCAATGACATGTTGATCTGTTAGATCCCCATTTAAGTGTGATTATCTGTAAGCCACAAAAATTCCAATCAGGGACTAACTTCCTTCTCCAAAGGCATGTGGAAGAGCAGGAATAGTCAAGGGAGGCCCTCCGGCTTTGAAGCTCTTCTTAGGCAGGAGAAGAGACTGGAGAAATGGCCACTTAATTTTCTATAATACAAGTAATATTTTAAAGTTCTGAAAAAGAAGTCCTCCAAAACTGTAATATAAAAATAGGTACGGTGCCATGGTTTATAAAGATTATAAACACTGAGTGGGAAATTACAGAGCATGGGAACCGGAAATGAGTGAATTAAGCTTTCGGTGTCACTAAGCCCTCCTCAGGAAGAGTCTAAATTGAGGAGGTAGCCCCCAGGTGATATTTCTTATCTGAGGATGGCAATATCTCTTTCCCATGGCTACAGCTGACTAAGCAGCGATTTTCAACCTTTTTTATCTTACGGCACACATAAACTAATTACTAAAATTCTGCAGCACACCAAAAAATGTATTTTGCTGATCTGACAACAAAAGAAAGGTATATTGATTTCATTCACATTGGATGGCTATTGTCATTTTTTTTCTTGATAATCTGAGGAAAAGAAGTCAGTGCCCTGGATGAAATAGTCAGGTATTATATGTTTTAAGAATTCTTGCGGCACAGCGGTTGAAAATCGCTGGACTAGACCAATAAACATGGAAGCTGACCTGCAGCCCATGGGTGCCTTGGTGAGAGTTCTGCCTAAATAGCTGAGGGTAATTAGCTGGAGCAGTAGGATTCCACAACACTAGAAGTCACTCTCGAGTACTGGAGTTGTATGAAAGCAATGTAACCTGATGGAGAAGAGGAACAATAGCACTCAGAAGCCGAGCAAAGAGAGAATAATGAAGAGGCACCAGAGTAAGCAGCAACCATGCCTGCTTCTAAGGAGAAAACCACTAGTTTCCATGGACTCACTAGAGAAAGCAAAGCCTAATCCTAGCTCTCGTCTCTCCTTTCCTCCCTCCTTCTTTAGCTCTGCACAAAGTAATCTGAGTCTTTTTGTTCCTTACAAACAGCCCACCAAACACAAAATAGTGGCTTCAATCCCTTACTTTATTAGGAAGCAGTCACCATACAAGTTGGCAAAAGTAGGCAGTGGGGCAGTCAATGATGTTTTTAAAGAGCTTAATCAGATCTTTAATCACTGGGTGAACAAGACAGATATGGTCCCTGCCCTGATGAGTTTGGCACACATTCATCATCAAGTTTCAGGGTTCTATAGAAATAAATATATTTAATAATGGTAATCTTAAACTGCTACATACTCAGAAAGAACTAGGCATCATCTATGTTATATTTATAAAGTGATGACAAATAGATCTCAATTTACTGGTCAAGTACATTAGAGGACTCCATGTAAAAATAAATAATTTCAAATTTTAAATATTGGCATTCCTTGCCTACATCAACCATAATCAAGATTTACCCAGAAAAATAACTTCAAAGAAAATAACAGATTTCTTCCCTTTGCTACTCTCTGGAAATTATAGGAAGTAAAAACTTTAATACTCTCCATTTAATATAGCCTAATGCACTAGTATGTAAAAAGCAATTTCCCTTACAACTGATCATTTCAAATAAACAATGAAGTCAGAGAAACTAATTCTGAGGAGAAATCATAGTTTTGAGGAGAAAAATGCCAATAGGAAGGTAAGTAGAATCTTTTAATTACATTTATAAAAATACATAAAATTCATAAAAATACAGGGAGAAGAAATAAAAGTGTACAAAGGGAATTTGGAGATGCAGAATGATTTACTACTAAGATGATTTATTAAAAAATCACTATTTGATACACACTCATTTAAACTTACCTTTAAATGTTTGAAATTGTTATTTTGCTTACAATAATATTTTCTGGAATAAGAGATGTTTGCATCTGAAATTCATTTTCAGATTACTGAAAATTACTGCACTTAAAAGAATATAACATCTCTTAGTTTTAACCAATTAATAAGCAACTGAAACAAAATTTCATTTGTGTCAACATTAATTTATTCAGCAAACTATTAAACATTTACACTGTTCTAGGCACAATAGGGACACAAAGAACGGTTAGATCGGCAGAACTGCATGCAACTGACTGCATATAGCATATGATATGTTCCATAGTGGTTGCATACACAAAGTGATGTGGGAAGACATTAATTTTAGCATTTACAACTTACTTTATTTCCCTATTGTTGAATATCAAAGTTGTATACAGTTTTCACTATTATAAATAATGCTATCCTAAATATCTTTGTACAAAGAGTTTTGGGGGGCATATTTTGTGGTATTTAGGCTAGTTTCTTCAGGAAGATTCCCAGATGTGAATTTATTGGGGTTTGGACTGTAAATATCAAGTTCTTGTTGCCAATATACTAACAAAAAGTGTTTTACCGCCCTGCCTGGGTAGCTCAATTGGTTAGTATCATCCAGATATGCCAAGGTTACAGGTTCAATCAGTGGAGCAACAAACTGATCTCTTTCAAATCAATAAATAAAAAATTTTTAAAAAGTTTTACCAAGTTTATTTCCTTCAGCTGGGTCCACTTAACCCATTAACTACAAAAGTGAAAAACAATATCCAAAAATGTGTGCAAAACTTTTTATTATAAACTGATTTGAGGTAAAATTTCTTAAGCATATCTGTGGATGAGATCTGTTTTCAACAATATAATTCTGGGGGTGATGTAGCCCCTGGGTCTGACACACACACACACACACACACACACACACACACACACACACACACAAAACAAAAAAACAATGCTCCCCCCACACACATACACACAGGCACAAAAACAGCTGGGAAGTTACAGCAATAGCCCAGGGAGAGATAATGTGCCTGACCTAAGAGTTGTTTAGACACTGAAGAGAAGGAAAAACTAACATTTTTAAGTTTCACCATCAGTACCCTTCTCCTCAGTTGCATTTTTGAAATGGCATCACTACTGGAAAGATCAGCCTAGCTCCTGCTTCTGTATAAGGAGCACCTTTTCTGGTGAGGACTCTACAATCGTGTCAGTTGGTTGCTTTGGATATTTATATGAAGGTGAAAAACAAAATTTTAAAAATGACCAAAGCAGCTAATAAATTCTACTGTAAACTCATTTTACTGAAAGTTTCTTTTCTCCACATACTTTCTATCAACTTTTTAAAGCTGATAAGATCAAACACAAAATAAATAGGATTGCATCATATCCAAAAGATTCACTTTAAAACAATAAGCTGAAGTTCTGGTCTCCTTTCTTCAGCTTTTATTTCAAATCCAAAATGTTTAGGACTGAATTTCTACTTCATTCATACCCCAACTAGCTTGTCTGAAGTCTCCTGACCTGTGTTGCTTTATATGGTAGTAATCAGCCACATTTGACTAAATTTAAATGAATTAAAATTAAATAAAGTTAAAAATGCAGTTTCTCAATCACGCTAGTCACAATTCAAGTGCCCAACAGCCACATGTGGCTATGGCTACTGTACAGGAGAGTGCAGATGATTCCATCTGGCATCGCAGAAGGTTCTACCAGCGAGGTTGCTCTAAGACACTTATTTTTAAATTCACATCTTCAGGCATTTTAATGCCTTTCTGAAATGTTAAATGACTGCTCTGCAGAGTTATTGCTTTGATGGTTACTCCTACTCAATCCCATAACCAAGCATTTTAATGTAATTGCAGAAATCCTCTCAACCAAACTAAGAGTGAATCCAGACAGGAGCAACGCAGGGGGCAAAGACAAAAAAAATCAGTTCCAAAGAATCCTTATCTCAATTTCTGCTCACATTACAGTCTCCAGAAAAATATCCAGGAATTTCCCCCCTCTTTTGTCCCTTTTAAACAATGATGGTAAAAAACACACGAGGTCTACCTTCTTAACAATTTAGCGTACAGTACAGCATTCTTTACTGTAAACACTGTTGTACAACAAATGTTTAGGATTTTTTCATCTTCCTAACTGCAATTTTACACCACTGAACAACTCCTCATTTCCCTCACCCCTCAGCCCTGGACAACCACTACTTCCTGCTCTTCATGTAAGCACACTCTTCAGATCCCAGCTGAGATGCTGTGTAATCACCGGCCTTCCTCACCTCCCAACACAATTCAGATCTGCCTCTTCCTGTGCAACTCTCTCCTTGCCGGGCTTCCACAGCACCGAACCACCCACTCCACTTCTTCATCCACTTTCACACTTTTCCTATTCGTTCCCTACATTTCTTTCAAGAGTCATTCTCTCAAGTGTTTCTTCCATGGCTTACATCTTTTATTGCACAAACAAAATTCTACTGACTTGTGTGACAGTCACTATATTGGGAGAAGAGAGTAGAAAAAAGGGATGTGTGATATGAAAATGAGCAAGCCATACAACTGACCCCTGCATCTTTTACATCCATCTAGGATAAGCTTAGCCTTTTGGTCTGGCTTTGGGCATTCTGAACTGCCTGTGACATCATCTGTTTGTAATACTAGCACCTTCAAATCAACATATCTAAAACTAATCTGCTGCCCTAAATCAGCTATTCCTGCTTACTCTCCTCTATAAGTTATAAAATCACTCCCCTCCCCCTCTCCCCCCCCCTCAGTTACCCTGGCTCCAATTTACAGCTATCCTTGACTCTTTATCCTAGGAGTCTGCATTCAAACAGCTGCCAAATCCTATCATTGCTCTTCCCTAACTAACTCTTTGTCATCCTTTCAACGGACCCTTCAACCATAAGAGTTTTCCTCTCACAACTGAGAATAATATCAATATTAGGTCTTGGCTTTCCCTCGTTTGGAGGCTTTGAGAAGGCAACACATAAAAAATGTAAAAAATTCAAATCACAAAACAAAATAAGGTCTTATTTTTATTTTTTCTCCTGCTAATTTTCCCTAATGTAAAACAAAACACCCCAAACTGGAATAGCTATATTTTCTCAGCAGATGCCACTCTAATAGAATAATTGAAGGGTTGTTCTCTAAGTGAAATAACCTGCTGCTGCACTGGTTCTGAAGAACAACACTGCCATGTCCTCCTCTCTTAGCTTAGTATAAAGCTAATATCTTATTCTGGGGAACAAATGACTTTGATCATACTAGTGCTGAATCTTGTACAACGGCTTTTCAATCATAAGGCTTGTTTTGTTTCTATGAAAATCCAAAACTAACAATTAAGCCCTTGAGGCTTTTTTAGCTGCATAGTCCATTTACAGTAGCTACTAGTCACATGTAGCTATTTAAATTTAAGATGATTAAAGTTAAAAATTTAGTGTCTCAATTACACTAGTTAAATTTCAAAGGTGCCATAGTCACATGTGGCTGCTGGGTACCATGATGGACAATGCAAATCTAGGATTTTTCCATCATCGCCAAAGGTTCTATGGTACAGCACTGCTCCATAGCATTATTAGTCCTGATTCTAGTTACTGGGCTGATGAAAAGATACAAAATGGCTAAAAATTCAGGAGTAAAATAAGCACAATAAACATGTACTAAGCTTACTTCATTGATATAAAAATTGATTTGAATATTGAAACTGAAAAAACCCCACAGTAAAATAAATGAACTACAAAGGCAAGTTGGAGAAGATACTGTTCTTCAGTCTTAATTTTTTAAAATATGTTTTTATTGGTTTCAGAGAGAGGAAGGGAGGGGGAGAGAGAGAGATAGAAACATCAATGATAAGAGATAATCATTGATTGGCTGCTTCCATTGATTGACTGAGGATTGAGCTCAAAACCTGAGCATGGGCACTGGTTCATGGGTTGATACTCAACCACTGAGCACACCGGCTGGGATCTTGTCTTAATTTGATGACAATGTTCAAATAACTAAAAATTCAAATAAGTAAGAAATCTCGTAATTTCAATCAAGAAAAAATTGTAACTATATAATAGGAACTGTTACTTTCTACATGTCAGTTCTATATGTTCTAAGAGATATTTTCCAAGGGTGATCTCAAGAATGCTACCATAAGGGAAGTATCTTTTTTCAGATACGTTATAGCTGAAAGAAGTTATGCTTGAAATACATCAGTTGAGAGTATGCCTAATTATCTGCTGGAAACCAAAACACTGAAAGGATAAAGATAAATTATATTTAGAAAATTGCTTATTTTGACACTTAACAGATAAACAATTTACCAAATCACTTTATATAAATGAATCTCAATAGAAAATTAAGAAACTTACAAGTTACAAATTCTTAAAATTATGTCTTTAGATGTAATCAGTAAATTACTTGCCCTGAAAATGCTGAATGCCAAAAATAATTGCTGCATTTAAAGCTACTAAATACTTTCAAATAAATTATTAAACTTAATTTTACTTTTCTTCAGTTTATTTCATTAAAAATGGAAAAGTAAAGAATACAGTCTATTCATTAAAATATCAAAGCTTATGAATTTACTAGTAGCCTGGTGCACGAAATTTGTGCACATTAAAAGGGAATTAATTGCCCTAACTGGTTTGGCTCAGTGGATAGAGCATCAGCCTGCAGACTCAAGGGTCCCAGATTCAATTCCAGTCAAGGGCATGTACCTTGGTTGTGGGCACATCCCCAGTGGGGAGTGTGCAGGAGGCAGCTGATCAATGTTTCTCTCTCATCGATGTTTCTGGCTCTCTATCCCTCTCCCTTCCTCTCTGTAAAAAATCAATAAAATATATTTTTTTAAAAAGGGAATTTATTAGCAGAGATATTTTAATATTGCTATTTGCCCTTTCTCTATAATAGAAGTGTGAGAGATGAAAGGAAATTAGTAAAATGTATATGAAAATAATGTATAAATTTATTAATAAACAGTAACAAAAGGATATAACAACAACAGAGGCATGATAGAAAAACAACAAAAACATGATATGAAAACAACAAAAACATGATATGAAAACAACAGTGATGCAAACAATGACTGATAAAGTGATTAAACTTATTCTAATATCTCCCTGTACACCCTATTAAGAGTGAAAACACTTTCAGAGTGCTTGACTAATTTCCCTTGTGATGAAGTACTTAGAACTTTAACTGTAACATCACATGCTCTTCAAACTCGAGAGAAAGCAACATATAACTGACCATGTGCAAAAACGGGTTCAGGCAGGAATATGCCTACTTTGTCTAGAGTTTGTTCTTGTGATTTATTAATAGTCATCACAAATGTTGGCATCACGAGAAACTGTTGTCGAATCAATTTAAGTGGGAGGCCACTGTCAGATGGGGACAAATTAATTCTTGGAATCAGAACAGCCTCTCCCTCTGCAGATCCTGTTAGTACTTCAGCTTCGACAATGTTAGGTCGTAATCTTTTGATAAATCTGGTACCATTACAAAGACCCCATTTACTATTGAGATTTCTCAATAGCATGATGATTGCACCCACTTTCAATTTTAATTTATGACACGGCATTCCCGAAGGAGTAATACTATTAAGAAATTCGATGGGAACATTTTCCTTTTCAGCATCATCTGTGGAATCAATGGAATCATCACTCAAATATGTGTGAAAATCTCCATAGAGTATATCCAAATTTTCTTCATTTAATTTTTGAACATGCTCATTTTTTGGACAAAGAATTGCACGTTTAGGTATATTTTTAGTATTATCTATAGCAGTGGTTCTCAACCTTGGCTGCACATTAGAATCACCTGGGAATCTTTTTAAAATCCTGATTCCTGGGCCTCATCCTCCAGAAATTGTTTCTTTGTTATGGGGTGGGGCCACAACATTAGTAACAAAGAAACAGAATTAAAACTTTATTGTGGGGAGCCGCTACAGTGTTTTGGACAGGTTCAAGCCTTGGACTGATGAGAAGGCACAGTCCTCTCATTGCCACATGCAAGTCCCAGCTTGGAGGGCAGGGCCCTCCCAGCACAATTATAGCCAACAGCTATAGTTGTACGCTTGAACCTATGGACCAAACACATGGCCCCACGTGCCTGAGTGATGTAGGCTTGATAGAGTTCAGGTACATGTAGTTGAGTAGGATTGAAACCCAGGAGAATGTTGTAAACATCTTGGTCACGCCCTTACTTTGCCACATAGCATCTGTTATAAAATAAAGGCATGGCTGTGGGTGTGGTCGCTGTCTCTCAGAGAAGCAGTGTCCCACCGAGACCCGGCTTTCATTCTCTTGTCTGTCTTTTCTAAGCCTGTCAGCCACCCCCACTCAGGTTCACCCTTGGCAGTGCTGGCGCGGCACACTTTAGAAAGATATGCCTCCATGCTCCCAGGGCGGGTTCCTGCCTCAAACCCCGCCCTAACAGGAAACAGCTCTGGGAAACAGCTCGGGGGAGGGTGCAGCCATTGCCAAGACAACCCTTTGCAGGACTGACTTCCTTCTGCTTGGTCGCAGCGGTTGTGGTCGTGATGAACACCACCCATGGTTTTTATATAAGTAGATTAACATTTTCTGGTTAATGTGAAATGCTGTGAGTTTCTAAATGCTGGTAGAAAAGTTTTCAGAAGCAAAATAACTAAAATACTTTAATTTTCTCATTAATTATACTAGTTTAAAATATTATTTTTAAATAACCACTTTACTTAGTCTATTAGTAAATTGATAAACTTAGATTTGAATTTTTGGTAAAATGTTATAAAACCATGATTAAAAAATAACCCATATTATAGATATCTATTATATAATTTATACATTTTTAGAACCGAATGACTTTAATTTTAAATATATCTAAGGTTCTTTTCAATGTTGTATACTCTATGTCCTCTATAAATGATCTAGTTAAGAAAACATAATATTCTAAAAAAAGTAAATAAATTAACAATAAACATTTCTTTTAAGGATCTGTTACTTAATGATTTTCTTCCTTCTCTAGTTTTTAGCCCTCAAATAAATCAAGGGATAAAGATAAACCATTTTATGAAAATAATGAGTAGTCTTGTTAATAATCTTTATAAGAATAAAAATCTTTATAATCTATTATTGCAAATAATTTTTCAAAGTCCTCACAAAATAATGTATGGACTATTGTTCTCAGATCTATTAAAAATGTATTATAGAATTTTAGCTTCAGCATTAAGGAGTACTAGGCCTATATATATTACCTAGTTTCAATTTTCAGTAACTCTTTTTAGGGGGTTCAAGTAGGTTTTCAAATACAACTGTTTCTTCACTAGAATGCAATCTCCAAAAAATACAATTTTCTCTTCTAAAAGAAGAGACATATGATCATCAGTATACCAAACACGTATACAATGATCAGAGCATAGGAGGTGGCTGCTGGGTCAAAATGCCTCACTCAAATACTGGCACTTGGTGCTGGTTGTTGACTGGCGTGCCTCGCTTCTCCACGTGGGCCACTTTTGCTTCCTCCAAGTATGGCAGCTGGACTCCCAAAGGAAGTATCCAAATAGCAAAGGTTAAAGCTCTAGCTCCTCCCCATGAGTTTTTATCACCAGCCCTTCAAAGCCTAATTTTACTTTCTAAAGCAAAGCATTTTAGTTTCTCTAGCTGCACTCCAAACTATCTTTCCACTAAGATGAGTGTATTACAGTGGGAACAACTCTTGAGTGCTTTCAGCACAATTATATGAGTGGTTCAAGACCTAAGTGACTAAGTTCACATGACAAGGTACATTTCCAAATCAATAAAACCAGTCCAAGTGATGGTTTTTAGAGAATTTAAAGACTAATCCAAGGGTGACTGCATGCTATGATCAAGAGCAGAAGTGAACCTACCAAAGTTATCACTTGTACCCATAATGTAAATAAGATTATTTAAAATAACAGTTTGAATAGACATGTGACTATTTAATCAGCAGAATTTAGTTGGCAAATAACACTTTTAATGTATCAACAGACTTCTGCATTCCAGATAGCCAATAATTTTTTTATTTTTTTAATGTCAATATCATGTGCTGCCTTGACATCTGATAAAATTGGGAGAATCTCAAAATATCTCATTGTAAATTCCCCTCCCCAATCTGCTCATGCAAAGAAGGCTCCCTGACCAAACAATCCTCCTTATCATCAGAAGAATCAGATAAAATTCCTGTTTATCCTCAAGTAGCAGGTTTTGGTTCCCCACCAACCTGTGAAATTATTCAAACAAGCCAATATAGCTTTCCACAGGAACCTGGGGTAACTCACCCTCATCATGCTACAAAGCCTCTCTCCTACAGCCCCCAATTGTTCATTCCTGAGTGCAACCTCAATATAGCCCTGTGTGTTTTCTTTTCCTGTGAGTCTATGTAACTAATAAACTGTGGATCTTATCTGTTCAGTGTTGAATGTTGTGTTTGACCACCTCATGGCCCAAAGTTAGAAAGAGGGAGCTTACCAATGGGGTAAACAAGAGGCTAGTGAGACTATTATATGAGTTAATACCTGTAAAGCTCTTAAAACAGGGGTGTATTATTTACTACATAGGTATTTGTTATTATTAAAATTACATAACACTGAATTCATAAAATGTAAACTAGTTCATAAACGTAACTAGTAAAAATGCTTAAACATTATCTACCAAGTTAAAGAAAAGATTTATACAGTACATTAGATGTAAGAAAACTATTAGTTGGCTCACAGTAGTCTCTTAATTCAGTATTTTGCTCAACAAATGATGCTGAAAATTTAAAATAGAAAACAAATTTGGAAAATAAAGCCATTTAAGTGAGAAACACACATTTATAAAATAATTGGTTATATATACTCTAATGAGCAAATGATCATTTTCAATAATTAAAATTTAGATTTAAAAAAATCATTAAAATGTAGAGAGTCATCAAGATTACATCTCTTGACCTTAAAAATAAGTATTTAATATTTAACTACCATTCTTTTCTATATAGTAGCATATTTATTTGGATGACTGAAATTTTTTTCAAGCCTTCACAGTTGTTAAAGACAAATAATAACCTATGAATCCTTATAAAAAGTCAAAAGGGGCCCTAACCAGTTTGGCTCAGTGGATGGAGCGTCGGCCTACGAATGAAGGGTCCCAGGTTCGATTCCAGTCAAGGGCATGTACCTTGGTTGCGGGCACATCCCCAGTGGGAGGTGAGCAGGAGGCAGCTGATCGATGTTTCTCTCTCATCGATGTTTCTAACTCTCTATTCCTCTCCCTTCCTCTCTGTAAAAAATCAATAAAATATATTTTAAAAAATGCAGACTCCTGGGCCTCACCTCAGAATTACTGAATCATAATACAAGCCCAGAAATATGCATGATAACCAGTTTTCCAGGTGACACTGATGTATAATAAAGTTTGAAAGGCAGAGTTCTGCAGTATTTAAAAAAAAAAGTCAAAAGGGTATATATTTTTCATTTTTACCTCCCTTCACAATTATTTAGAAAACATCTTTCTCTCCAATCACACATTAAGCTCTCTAAAAACTAGGGCATATTCTGTATACCTTTTTTAAAAAGTATGATTTTTTTGAAATAGAGGAAGGGAGAGGAATTGAGAGATAGAAACATGGACGAGAGAGAAACACTGATCAGCCACCTCCTGTACTCCACTCCACTTACTGGGAATCTAGCCTGCAACCCAGGCATGTGACGTAACCAGGAATTAAACCAATCTCTTCTTGGTTCATGGGTTGATGCTCAACTACTGAGCCACACCAGCCATGCTGTATACCTTTTTATTGTTCAAAAATCCTAGAAGGTAGCCCTGGCAGAGTGGCGTTACTTGGAGCATCATCCTATACACTAAAAGGTCTCAGGTTTGATTCCTCCTCAGGGCACATAGGTTGAGGGTTAGACCCTTGGTCAGGGCATGTACAAGAGGAAGCTTATCGATGTTTCTCTCTCTCTCTGCCTCTCTCTAAAACAAAAAATCAGCCCAACTGGTGTGGCTCAGTGGTTGAGTGCCAACCATGAACCAGGAGGTCACAGTTTGATTCCTGGTCAGGGCACATGCCCGGGGTGTGGGGTTGATCCCCAGTAGGAGGCATGCAGGAGGCAGCCAATTAATGATTTTCTTTCATCATTGATATTTCTATCTCTCTTTCCTTCTCCCTTCCTCTCCGAAATCAATAAAAATATATTTAAAAGAAAAGAAAAAGAATCAATAAGAATAAACATATCCTCGGGTAAAGATTACAAAACCCCTAGAAAGTAAATATTAACTGTAAAATAAAATAATTTCATAAAATAACCATCTTGTCCTATGTGCACATTCTAACTGATAACACCTGTAGGTTAACATGCAATGTTCAAGTTATATATTTGATAAATTCATTTAAATTTATACAGTCTTTTTTGTTCATTTAAATTTTTTATTGTTTAAAGTATTACATAAGTCTCCTTTTTCCCCCATAGACCTCTCCCCAGCCGCCCCCACTCCCCAGCACATGCCCTCACAACACCACCCTCCGTCTGTGTCCATTGGTTATGCTCATATGTATGCATACAAGTCCTTTGGTTGATCTCTTACCCCCTCACCCTCAACCTTGCCTCTGACGTTTGACGGTCTGATGGATGTTTCTCTGTCTCTGGTTCTATTTTTGTTCTTCAGTTTATGTTGTTCATTATATTCCACAAATGAGTGAGATCATGTGATATTTATCTTTCTCTGACTGGCTTATTTCACTTAGCATAATGCTCCCCAGTTCCATCCATGCTGTTGCAAATGGTAAGAATTCCTTCTTTTAAAAAAACAGAAACACCAATAAGAAAGGATATATACACCCCTATGTTCATAGCAGCACAATTTACAATAGCTAAGATTTGGAAACAGCCTATGTGCCCAGCAGATGAGTGGCTTAGAAAACTGATACATCTACACATTGGAATACTATGTTGCTGTATATAGCAAGTCTTATCTATCATAAATGTAGAGCAAAAAATATTGTAGCTATCTTTTAAATTCAATATTAAAGAGAAAAAAGTAATTTCCTGATTAAATATTATGAAGTACCTGTCCTATAAAGAAACCCTGGAATGACTGCTATAGCATGAAGGAATGTGCTATGGAGACAGCTATACTATCTTCATTCATTTTCAGATGGTATATATCTATGTCTACACATCTGAGTTCTTATTAGCCACCTACCCAGACATTATTATTCCCTTGGCAGTTTAGCCACAGCTTCTATGGGTAGCTCATATATTAAATCTATGAGCTCTTGTTTTTATCTCAATGTACCTTTAATTTACTATCCCATTTAATTTACCATCTCATTTGAATTTCCTCTGTGCACTATTCTTCACTTAAATTATTTGTCCTACTCTTATTACGTCAAAATAGAACTCTTGAATTTTTACAAATACATCTTTACTATTAAAATAAACAAAAGACAATGAAGAGAAGTAGATGGTAATAATAATTTCCAGAAATTCCACTACTAGAAATTAATACTTTAATTTTGGAATACATCCTTCTGTCTATATCTTTTTACTTTTTTAAGTGCAAATAAAAACTTCACACCTTTAGGGAAAAAAATACCTATTATGGACCTCTGTTCTCTTCAATATGTAGATCTACATCCTAAGAGGCATCCAGTACTTCATTGTATTTATGTCAAATCATTCGTTTAACCAAATTCCTTCTTTAACAGTAACCTCCGAGTATTAAGCATTTACTGATACTTTAAAGATATGAGATGATTCAACTGGAAATTAACCCTATGCTGAGATAAGGCTCATTCAAGGAGAAAATAAATATAGAAAAGAACAAAAGAAGATTACAAAGGATAATGTATTATATTTCAGTTCTTAATGCAGCACTGGCCCTGACCTTCACTGAAGGCTGGGTGGCCCCACAGTGAGAAGCAATGGCTGTGCCTCTGCAGTGGGTGTGGCTGCGATAGGGAGCAAGGCAGCAGGCTGTCCCCAGAGTCTTTTAAGTGATCCTTAGACCCCAAATTACAGGTACCAGCTAGGGAAAAAATGGCACAAATTGTGGTTTTGTTTTTAATCTTGTTATTGCTCCCAGTGTGCCAGAAATAATTGTTTAAATATAAGCAAGAATGACCCATCATTTTGTCAGTATTTTTATTTTTTTATGAGAGAACTGCAACCAGCACTAGGCAACTTTCTTCCCTAAAAGTATACCTGAGCTTCTTAAGTTTTCTATTAACCTAAAGATATTACCACTTATTAATTAAGGGAAGGAATTGTATAGCATTTTGAAATACTCAAGATAAAAAGTGCTGTTTACACACACACACACACACAAAACCCCATATTATACTAGCTTAATCAGTCAAGCAAAAACTGACAGGAAATATTCGTATACCTTATTTTGCCATACTGCTATTTTAGACCATGAAAATGCTTTTTAAAATTTCCTTTTTTATGAGTCTCAAAGTCAAAAGCTGACTGCCCATTGCCATGGAGACAGTTCTATTTAAGGTACTATATTAGTTCTCTCCTCACAGAAAAAGGATAGGAAAGTGGTCAACAGAAAAACATCACTCTCCGGGGTTTAGAATTAAGTACTATATATGCTTCTGGGGCAGCTGACATATAAGGAATTTGAAAGTGGGGTTGGGGGCATAATTTAATACAGTCCCTTACCTTTCATGAGTAAGACCAACAGAGGTTAAATTTTAATATTAAGCTAGAAGCAATATGAGGAAAACTCTCATTACCTCAAAATTACATGCAACCAAATAGTAAAAAGAAATTACTTATATTCAGTATCCTAGATAGAACTGCAACAAACTGAAATAATCTCTCCTTTTCACGAGCAATCTTTTATCCCTTTGCTTTATCTAAGGTCCATATGATATTCATTCCTTAGGTTTGTTCTGTTTTAATTTTCAGGCTTCCTGATGTGCCTGACACTCCATTTGTAATTGTAACTGAAGAGTAAGCTACCAGTTTACAGGTGAAAAAGAATATCCATAATTTACATGCATATTTAATATATCTAAGAGACTCAGTACAATAAAAAAGATCCCACAATGTATCAATACTAAAACTATCTTTAGGACAGACATTATCGTTTATTCTGTTTAAGAAAAAAAATCCTTGAGAGGAATAAATTGCCAGTTAGATAAATAGTCACTGGGATGTACTAGTAAATTAAGCGACTGTTACATACAACAGGTCGACCAGTTGCTATGATGTGCACTGACCACCTAGGGGAGATGCTCAATGCAGGAGCTGCCCCCTGGTGGTCAGTGCATTCCCACAGCCAACATCCTGCAGTCCCTCCCCCTGGCCAGCTGCTGATCGGGACTGGGTGAGACAGCCCCAATGGCCCTGATCGCTAGCCAGGCCAAGGGACCCCACCCGTGCACAAATTCATGCACCAGGCCTCTAGTATAGTCAATAATATTGTAATAATATGTATGGTGTCAGATGGGTACTAGCACGAAAACACTTTTATGTAAACAAGCAATTCCAAGAAAAACTATCACTTGATTTCAGTCATAACCAAGCTTTCAAAGCCCATCTCTCTTCTTTTTCCTTAAGCTAAAGTTTAGAATCTAGCAACAATAAAATAAGACATATTTTTCTTAAGGTTAGAACATATTATACCTGAAGGTCCCAATTTATAATTATTTTTTAAAAAACAGGCTAAAGGAATCTTGAATCTCCCTGATTCTAGAGCTGGTACTGCCATTATTATCTATAAAGAGTACTGTATTGATTTAATTTCCTTTTTTCACTATATTGCTCAAATAATTGACAATGCATACTGAAAATAAAATGGATATACATAATTTTGATTTGAAGAAGCATTTGGTTAACAATCCTGGAACAGTGGTTCTACTTTCTCACTTGAGAGCTTATTAAAATACCTATTAATGGGCCCCGCCTCCAGAATTTCTGATTCAGCAGGTTTGGGGTGGGTCCAAAATTCTGCATTTCTAACAAACACCCACGTTGTGCTAATGCTGCTGGTTCCAGGACCACACTTCAAGAACCACTGTCCCAGGCATTAAACAAGCTTATTAGTCTATAGAAATTGTTATTCCTGGTTAATAAATTACTTCAATTTTTCCCCAAATGAACCACTTTCAATTAAACAATAGCTCTAGTCTCTAGGAGAACAAACAGCCAATTTGAAAAGGATATTAATTCAATAAAAAAAACCAAGTTAATTCCTAAAAATTGCTATCCAGTGGTTGGAGAACTGCTGTGAGTTACAATGATATTCAGGGAAATAAACCCCTGACCAGCAGTAAATGCCTATGTCGCCCGTGAATTCAACTGGCCTTGAAAAGCAAGTATCTACTATAAAATTTTGAGGAGGAATTTAGTCTTTGAATGTAAATTTTTCTTAGAAATAACTGTAAAGCAATTATGCATTATAAGTGTTCCAGAAGAAGGCATGTACCAAATTTCTGTGAGTCCAGTCTAACTTCCAACTGGCTTACATCTTTATTTTAGAAATTCCTTATCTTAAATTCATCTACAACCATTGGAAACATCACATTACATTTTAGTTTTCAAGTGCTCTACAACTCATCAAATAGTTAATTATCCATAAACACTAAAATGCATTAAAATGACTATAAAGATAGAATAAAAGGAAATGGCTTTGTAGAACAAGCACTCTTCTTTTACGGTCATGAAATGCATACCTGCCACTGAAAAAGTAATGGAGGAGTTCTAGAGGACAAATTACTTTGTTTTTATGACATCAGAATAACATTAATGAATGGTAACAGTGTCTTAGTAAAAACTAGAATTAACAAATGCACACTGCCACAAAATGTTCAAATTTTAGAGGCACTAATATTAAAGAAGTAACATTCTGTAACACATTGGTGGCAGGATCCTAAGTTAATTTCTTGGTATTTTTCAAAATCCAATTGTTTCTAAAAATATCTGAAGTTAAATGGGAGTTTTCATAAAGGTAATCATTAATGATCCATTCTTTCCATTTGCCATTGTGGCAGATATGTTCTCTGCAATAGCTTTAATAAAGACCAATAGTAAAGGACAGAAGAGAAAAAAACACATCAATGAAAAGTAAGATATTTTATAATAATTTATACTAATGGCTGCTTATACATCATGGAAATTTGCTTTTTAAAATATAGTGCATCAGATTAGTGATTATTTCATAAAAGAAGAATGATCATCTCTATCAATGAATGTGTTATATACTCTTAATTCTCCCATATATAATCACTAGAGGCCCGGTGCACAAATTCGTGCACAGCTGGGATCCCTCAGCCTGGCTGGTGATTGGGACGGCCAGGCGGTGGCCAGCTAGGCAGAAGGACCATGGCCAGCCAGGGGAGGGACTGCAGGAGTTTGGCCAGCCACAGGAGGTTGGCTGTGGGAGCGCACTGACCACCAGGGGGCAGCTTCTGTGTTGAGCATCTGCCCCCTGGTGGTCAGTGTGCATCATAGCTACCAGCCGGTCGTCTGGTCGTCCAGTCATTAAGGTTGCTTAGGCCTTTATATATATAGATAATATACAATCATAACAGGAGTTCCCTACAGATCTAGTTTGAACCACACATTATGAAAATGCATAGTTCTCAATCTTCATTTCAACGAAAATTCCGATTGAACAGGGTTTGAACCTTGAACAATGAATGCACTGCCTGTGTCACTGCTCTGGGTGTCATTAGATCTCAATCATGGAAACATATACTGATACTTTTACAAATGAGCAACCCAGATAAATGGTCCCATATTATACTTACTGGTTAAGTGCTCAGTGTGAAATTTTTAAATCTCATCTCCATAAAAATATTTCGAGTAACTATCGATTTCCCATTTTAAAATTACTGACAGCCATCACTTCTGCTCATTAGAGATGTCTGCTTCTACTGAATTATACCATCCCCTCATGCAAAAGATCCAACACCAACATTCATGTATCTCTGTCTTCAGGTATATCCTACCCTTGATAGCTCCTAAGTATGTGTTTGGTTCACTTATTACATAGTGGCATTTCTTGAGTGCCACTACATTAATATTGGTTGAGGAAGTCAGTTATGGAATTAGGCCTTCAAGGGAATAAGACAATTATTTACTGTAGAAAAACTACTCTGCCTATCTGTAGTCACAGAATGTCTATAGAACTACTGCATATTATTTTCACCAGAGACCTCAAAAACAACATGGATAACAGAGTTCTGTAATCCTAACATGGGGACTCTGACCAGCATAAAACAGTCTGATTCTTGAGGGATTCATTTTGTACTAGGACATATCAATCCAAACCCTTCATATAAATTAGGTTTTGGGAAAGAGTACAAATGTAACTTTCTATCCAAATTATATGGTATTTATCCAGGTGCTATGTAGACAGGTCACTCAAATGAAAAGTTTTAACAAATGACAGTGTTTATCATATAGTTGCCTTTTGATTAATTTTGCACACCAATAAAAGTATAATTAGAATGATACAGAAAACTTTTTTAAAAAATAGGTACTATAACTATCTATATTTTAATAACGAGCAAAACACAATTTAGGAACATCACGTACCCTAGGCCTCTCACGCCAAATTCATTGCACCTTCTTTTATTCTAGGAGGTCAGCAAACTATGGACTGCTGGCCAAATCCAGCCTCTTTTTATACTACCTGAGAGCTAAGATTGAATTTTGTATTTTTAAGTGATTGAAAAAGATGAGAAGAATGTTTATGAAAACTATATGAAATTTTCAGTGTCCATAAATTAAGTTTTATTGGAACAAAGCCACATCCCTTCTTTAATGAACTGATTATGGCTGGTTTCATATACAAAGGCAAACTCGAGTAGGTGTCACAGAAACAACTGTTTAGGCCGTACTTCAGGCCTGAACCCTGAAATTATTTACTATCTAGCTCTTTACAGAGAAAGTTTGCCAAACCCTATTCTCTACTCTTTGTTAAGTGAGGGGCATAATCTTGAAGATCTCTTTGTGAGATCCAGGTGTATGCTGCAACTCACCACACTGCTTGGGCAAGAACCCTGATGTCCTCACTGTCTGTGTTCTTTCAGTGCCTAACATTAATGTTTGTTGAATGACTAAATAAATGAATAAAACATATTCACATAGTGTATGCGTGGCTGGTTTATAAATGTGTACAGCCTTTACATTTCTTTTTTTTTTTTTTTAAATATATTTTATTGATTTTTTACAGAGAGGAAGGGAGAGAGACAGAGAGCTAGAAACACCGATGAGAGAGAAACATCGATCAGCTGCCTCCTGCACATCTCCCACTGGGGATGTGCCCGCAACCCAGGTACATGCCCCCGACCGGAATCGAACCTGGGACCCCTCAGTCCGCAGGCCGACGCTCTATCCACTGAGCCAAACCGGTCTCGGCGCTTTACATTTCTTGATTGCTTAAGAATATGAAGGCCATTAAAGGGTAAGAGCATTGAGACATAGAATAGGCATGTAATGGCAATCTATATATTTTTACCAAAAACAGAGATAACTGTTTCTACATTCTCATTTACCAAAACATATATTTTCCTTTGTTTTTAAGGGCACTAAATACTAAATAGGTATCTTGCATAATCAAAAGAATACTTATGAGTTCATGCTAATCTTGGGTGTTCAACAACCAATACACTTTGCCTAAAGAATACTAGAAACTGTACCTTGTAGTTATTGTAAAGCTACACAATATAAAACAACCAGGGGCCCAGTGCAAAAAAATTCATGCACCTTGAAAGGAACTGGGCCGCAAGGATGCGGTGGGCACAGGGGCGGGTCTCTGCCCATCCTCCACACGCCCACGTGGCCCCTCCCCCGTCTGCCTGCAGCCCCACTCCCGCTGCCACCACTCCCATGCGCTGACGGGGGCGCCGGTCCCACTCGCACCCACTGACAGCATGGAGAGATTGGGGCTGGCGCCAGCAGTGGGTGCAAGCAGCAGCTGCTGCCCGGATCGCCCCTCAGGAGGCAGGGGAGGTGGAGAAGCCCCGAGGAGCGATCGAGGCTGGCAGCTGCTGCTCACACCCGCTGACAGCGCTGGGCCACCGGGCCAGCACCAGGCACTGGCAGTGGGTGTGAACAGCAGCTCTGGCACTGGCAGCGGGTGTGAGTGGGGCTGGCACTGGCAGCAGGTGTGAGCACCGAGCGGGACTGCAGTGTGTGGGAGCAAAGAATTTTTAGTAACCACCAGAGGCTTGCCCTGATTACAGCGACTGCCACCTCGCCCTGATTTGGAGCTTCCACTCACCTGCTCCACCATCCCACCACAGCCGAGGCTCACCATGTTCCATGCGCGCCCCCTGGTGGTCAGTGCATGTCAAAGCGACCGGTTGTTCGGTTGTCCTGCCATTTGGTCTATTTGCATGTTAGGGTTTTATATAAATAGATGTCTCAAACGACTATAGATCATACTCCATTAGAAAATAAAACAACACAAATTGGTATTCTATACCCAAACTAAATATTCACTAATTTTATGTAATATATTATACAAAAGGTTTTGATAAAATAGTTTTCACATTACTTGGGGCTCAGTGCTAAGGTACCTTTAGGTTAGGCAATTTTGTTTTGTTTTCATTCTTTTTTTAGTGGAATAAATTTGCTAGGCTTGTTTTCCTTTATTAATTTATACCCAAAATTAAGTTATGCATGTTAAATTCCTTATTTCATATAAAAAGAAAACTTCCTGCGGGGTTAAAATTGATTATTTTTTTCATTTATATTACCTTAAAGACAATGATAGGTAGCAAAAAATTCGGCATCTAGTTTAAAATGCTGGGCCAGAGCCTTAGTACAAAGTGAACAAGGATAAGCCAGCTTGATGCTGGCCCTTGATTATCCCAACACCCTGATTATCACCCAATTTTTATCCCTTTCTTCATTTCAACTCCTCTTTGAATACTGAATGCAACTGCATTAACAGTTTTCCTATTAGACACAACAATAACCAAACATATCCTCAGAGTGAATAAATTAAAAATGTTTTTGACAAATCACCACGCTTTTTATAGTGTTAAATATAACAAATTAAGAAAGATAGCCTCCAGTGAATCAATTACTTAGATTTCAAGATGCATTTTCCCCTGGAAACAATGTTGTACCTAGTGGTTAGGTTTCCAGGCTAATCAGTAAATGCCTATTGACTATTATCTGTCATATTAATAATTCTCTGGAATTTAACTAGATATTTCACTGTGTTTCCATGGAAAACTCTCAAGAGTTCTAATTTACATGTAGCAGAACCACATCTCCCAACCACATACCCTTTGTAAGACTAGAAACTCTTCTCTAGTTGTAGTAATTATTATAGAAGCTGTAAGTAGAAAAAGGCCTATGGAAGGATACCAGTCCCAGGATTTCCTTCCTTTACCACTATTTTTGCCTTACACAGAAAGCAAAAATGAATGGTGGAAATGAGCATTCATATTGCTTATCTTCATAAATAAATCATTTTTACTGCAAAAACTTTACTAGAAAGCGAGGGCGTTTCTTAGAGGTCCCATTCAAAAGACAATATTAAACTCAAAATGTTTCCAGACAGTGTCTTATACAACAGATACTATAGCAACACTGATCAATGCTATGAACTAATAAATGACTGATTGGCAAAAAGAGGAAGCCAAAATTTGCTGGGAAATTAGGAAAAGTATATTCTGGTATTAGGAAAGAATGGCCACATCATTAACAACAGACTTACATAGATAAAAGAGCTAGCTAGAGGGGTCAAATTGTGCAATGAAAACTTCAATTTGTTTCTCAATTAACTTATTATAGATAGAAAAATTTGCATTTCTAATGTAAAAATAAAGTAGAAAATATCTGAATTTGAAATCACTCCTATTATTCTCTCAATTAGGTCCTATTAAGTTTAGTTAATTTTACATTTTATATCTTTACATTGTATAAAAGAAAAACATGTATAATGTAAGGCAATACAGTGTTTATACCTGTAAAATGAGCCGGGCTTTGAAACTCAGGTTTCAAAGTTCTGCCACTTATTGGTACTCTGACCTTAGGCAAGTAACTGAAGTTCTCTGAGCCCTAGTTTCTTCATCCACAAAATGTAATAATTCTTCATAGGTTCATAATAAGTAAATGTGATACACAAGTAGGGCTTAAATACTTAGCACAGTCTATGGCACATAAGAAGTAGGGAAGCTACTGTTGTTATTGATATTATAAAATGCATTTCAAAGCTAAGAGTTACAGTATCAGAGAATTACAATAATATGCCACAAAGTCTAGCTTTAGTTAGCCATGAGGTACATCTTACGCATCTCCATTATTTGGAAAGACATTTCATTTCTTCTACTGACTAGTTCCATCTTTGCAATAGAGGAAGATGTAAAAATAAAATATCTGGAAACAAGAACATATACTTCCATTACAAGTAGCTACTAATTAGTAGAGAAAATAAGTCTTACACAAATATATACTTTATACTTGTTAAGAAATCTCTGGTTCAAGAAATATCACCCCAAACCAGCCATTTTTATAATTGGTCATACTTATTCATATATATACTTAATACATTTGTTATGAAACATAAAGCTAAATGCCTGCCATTCCTTTCAGAAGCTTTGAGCAGCAAAATACAAGGTATTTCAAACCATCATTGAATAACCCATAATATTCACGTGTCCCTCAGGAGGCAGTCAATATCCTGGCCCACAGACGAATGAATGACTCACTTCTGGGTGAATTTAAAAAGTAAAGGCTAGCTAAGAGGTAGTCCAAGCCTATGAACAATTCTCTGGTTCAGTTACCAAGGGAGTGCCTGCTGGCCAAGGATATCACAGCTGGCTTGGGATACTTCCAAAGTAAAGGACTTGGGGGGTAAGGAGGAGGGGAGGTGGAAGAGGAAATGGTTTAGACAGAATTCCATGGAGAAGTGAACCTTAGGAGATGGCCTACAGAAAATCTTGGAAGTTTGAAGGTATGCCTTGAACTACTCTGAAACAGCCATCCCTTACAGAATACTAGAAGATTCCATGAAGCAGAGCGTATGTCCATATAAAAGCAATGGCCATTTTACATTTCTGAGAAGAATCAACAGCCAATGCCAGTATCCTGACCCTCTAAATGGACTAACATTCTTGCTCCCTATCAGAACTTTGTCCAAAATGTGGTATAATATTTAAGTCAAACATTCCCATGGTCACAAATATGACAAAATAATCCTTGCTACTGAACTTCTGAAAGTGTTCCTTATGGATAAAGAGAACAAAATATGGCTGTAAAGAACAGACATACCACATCTGACATATTTTGGAAAATGAGAAAATTTTCATTTTATTGGATTATATTGTATCCAATGTAAATATACTGCTAATATATGTAAGTGCAATATATATTTAAATCAAAATCCTATTTTGCTAAAAATAAATTTTCCATTAACCAGATCCCAAATAGGAGGCAACCTCATAGGGGAACGATATATGCAAATTGTTAATTCTAACTCAATGTACTAAGTGCAATAAATGCAGTATACTTGGGTAGCATGGCAGTCCTGCGAACAGAGGGAGAAGGCAGAGTTTGAAGATTAGAGAAGACTGTCTGGAGCTGTCAGAGTTTTGAAGAATTTAAAGGTACCACTCAGTGCAGTGAGGAACTCTGGCTGAGTTCTTAAATACTGGCTTTGAAACTCCTTCACACTCTTAAGTATTGAAGACCCCAAAGAGCTGTTGGTTATGTGTGCGTTATAACTGCCAATATTTATTTTATTATAAATTAAAACTGAGAAAAATATAAATGTTTGATTCATTTAAATAATCCATTAATGTTAACTTAAGTCACATATTTTTGTACAAATAAATTTTCCAAAACAAAAACAGTAAAGAATGGCGTTTACATTTTTTGCAAATCTCTGTTTAATAGAAGACAGCTGAATTTCATATTTGCTTCTTCATTCAATCTCTTATGATATGCTTTCAAGTGCAGAATATATGGCTCCCACAGATATGTAGTTGGAAAACAAAAAAGACAACTGTGAATATTCTTCGATACCACACTGAAACATGACAAGTAGCTTCTTGAAGGTTAGCTGCCATGTAGAATCTGAAACTCCACCAGTAAACTTAACTTTCTATCCTGTTTTATTAAAATCCATTTGTCTGTCTTGTACGTTGAATGGATCTTTTATTTGATCCGTGTATGATTTTGATAAACATTTTCTCAAAAAATGAGTCAAGTGATCCTGAAAATTCAAGAAAAACAACTGACATTTATTTCCTGGGATAAAGAAGAATGGTCAGATGGCAAAGATTATGCCCATTGTGCTTACTTGGCTGGTTCTTAGCTGTAAAAGAAAGGCTCTGAGTAGCAATGGCTTTATATATTGATCATCTGGAAGATATTGATTATTAAATTATGCAGATCTTCATAATGTTGACACATTTTGTTATACAGCATCAAAAAAGCATATCCATTAACATCACCGAAGAGAAAGCCTTTAAGAACTGGGAAGCTTTCAGGCTAATGATGGCAGATACACATTTTCCAAAATTCTACTATTTCCTTGAAAGTTTGAATTTCTTCAAGGCAATGAATATTGTCAGTTTTTTCTTTGAATTTTTAGGGTCACATTATTCTTTTTTAAGATTTTTTTCCTTTTTATTGAATTTATTGGGGTGACACTAGGTAATGAAATTATACAGATTTCAGGTGCACAATTCTACAGCATATCATCTGTACCCTGCATCATGTGATCACCACCCCAAGTCAAGTCTCCATCTATCACCACTCATCCCCTCATACCCTTCTGCACCTTCCCCCACCTGAACTTCCCTGGGCAATCACCACACTGTCCGTGTCCATGTGTTTTTTGAAAATTTTAATCAAATATCCAAAGTTTGTTTTTTTAAATAAAAATGGGGTTACAGTTTGAAAACTTTAAAATTAACATACCATAAAATTAACTTTTTCGTATGTGCAGTTCTGTGTGTCTAAACATATTTGTCTCCCTATCTCCACAGTCACGACATAGCAGTTCCATAGCCCTAGAAAATCCCCTTACACTGGCCTTTTCTAGTCAAACCTTCACCACCAATCTGTCCCTTTAGATTGGCTTTTTCCAGAATGTCATGTACATAGAATCATAGAGGATGTAACATCTGGAGACTGGCTTCTTTCAGTGCGTAACATCTTTGAGATTCATATATATTTGCTTTTTATGGATAAGTTTCCATTGTATGGATGTAGTTTGTTTTACATTCACCCACTGAAGGATATGTGTTTCCAGTTTTGGGCAATCTATAATAATAAAAGTGTAATATGCTAATTAGACCGGGCAGCCGAACAACCTTCTGGATGTCCTTCCGGATGAAGGCGGGGCTGCGAGGGCCAAGCCTCTTGCATGAATTTCGTGCATCAAGCCTCTAGTTTTGAATAAAACTGCTATAAACATTTTTTAAAATGTGGTTACATTTAAAAAGTGGTTAGTTTAGCTTGTAACTAAACAACTGCTCAAGGTTTTTTTCTATAGAAATGAGGAGTATGCTATGCAATAGAAGTGCTTTATATCCTTCTCATTTTGTCACGCAAGATATTTTTAAAAGATGGACAATCAAGGATTAAGGTATTAACATTTTAAATTTTTACTGCTTCTTCAAGGACACTCTTAAATGTAACTGGCATTTTTTTCACTGAATATATGGTAGTGAAGAATACAATGAAAACTGCTTGGTGCCACTACCTTAACCCCTAGAGATCGTGCTCCTCTGTCTTTCGCCAAAAGTGCCGGGAGCGCGATCGCACTCCTCCTGCAGTGTCACTATTAGATGCTAGTAGTTCACTCTTTATTGACAGATGGCACCTAAGTGCAGAAAACAAATGTAGTAAAGGTTTCCTTAAGTTTTTGAATATGTAACTTCATTGACTTGCGATTCATAATTTTTTTCCTAAACTGCTGTAAAATCAGCAAAAATGCCTTGGCAATTTTAGCATAGTTCCTAGGATATTGGTTGGCACTCAAAGGGTTAACTTACACTATGGAGCCAGCAGAGTTTTACTTCTAATGCTTTTGCACAGTGAAAAGGGCAATAAAGTCTTGGTATGATTATAAAAATAGTTTGACCTCTTGATCCCCAAAGGGTATTGGACATCCCCCCAGGATCTGAAGATCATATTTGACAAGTGCTACTTTATCTTATTAAGGAATATAACAAACAACTGTTACAGAGACAATAAAAATAGCCAGCTATATCCTCTCCTTTCCCTCCAGTTATCTGCAATAATGTGTTAGGGTAGCTAAAATTCATACTTCCAACCAATATTACCTGGAGAGTTTTAGGTACTTAGACATTTCCCAGATGCAAAGCTGGGAGTGGGGATATTCCCCGAAAACCTCAACACTGCAAGAGACAATAGAAGTATGGAAATACGGTTTAGTTACTATAGAAGCAGTAATGAGAATTAAATGGGCATCTTACTAATTATATGGCAAAGTCCATGCCACTTGAATTTTCTCAGTTTGTGACAATCAATTAAGACTACATGAAAACACTCTAAAAATTGTAATGGTCTAGACCCGTGGTCGGCAAACTGCGGCTCGCAAGCCACATGCGGCTCTTTGGCCTCTTGAGTGTGGCTCTTCCACAAAATACCACGTGCGGGTGCGCACGTACAGTGCGATTGAAACTTCGTGGCCCATGTGCAGAAGTCGGTATTTTGTGGAAGAGCCACACTCAAGGGGCCAAAGAGCCGCATGTGGCTCGCGAGCCGCAGTTTGCCAACCACTGGATAGACCAGCGGTTCTCAACCTGTGGGTCGCGACCCCTTTGGGGGTCGAACGACCCTTTCACAGGGGTCGCCTAAGACCATCGGAAAACACATATATAATTATATATTGTTTTTGTGATTAATCACTCTGCTTTAATTATGTTCAATTTGTAACAATGAAAATACATCCTGCATATCAGATATTTACATTATGATTCATAACAGTAGCAAAATTACAGTTATGAAGTAGCAACGAAAATAATTTTATGGTTGGGGGTCCCCACAACATGAGGAACTGTATTAAAGGGTCGCGGCATTAGGAAGGTTGAGAACCCGACTCTAGACAAACATAACCCAATCCCTTCAAAAGAGCAAAAAAGGAAGGGATGAAGACATGGGGGAAAAAGACAGACTTTTACTTCCATAACTTTTTTCCCAAATTAAAATAATTAAAAATTATTTGCTTTACCCTCGATTTGCCCCAACTTCTATTAAACACAACCATCCTTAACTATTAGTCTTTTCAAATTGAGTACCAATTTCCCTCAACTGTTAAAAGTGTCCAAAAGGCAATTTTATTTAATTATTTGAAAAACCAAAAGGTACTCAATGAATTATTATTTAAGTGGGAGTTGGATACAAATATATATATATATATATTTTTAAAGTATTGATCATTCTAACTAAAAGCATATTTTTACCTCTCATTTACAGGCAATAAGGAAACAGGACAGAAAAGTGAAGACTAACCAAATTACTCAATATGTACTGAAATATATTGCCACCACATACAAATAATTAAGGTATCTGGATAAAAGAAAATTAATAGGTTTGACTTTTTCTTTCTTATATTTATAGTTGTACTTTATGGTTTATAACGTATTTTGACATTCATTACTTCTCTCAAGCTATGCAGCTAACTATAAAATAAGTAGAAATTATCAACATTTTACAGAGGAAACTAGGTTTCAAGGAAGTTAACTAACTTGCCCAAAATATAAGAACCTACCAAAGACCTAACTGTGAGCACAT
Source organism: Myotis myotis (assembly GCF_014108235.1). Classification (NCBI taxonomy): domain Eukaryota; kingdom Metazoa; phylum Chordata; class Mammalia; order Chiroptera; family Vespertilionidae; genus Myotis; species Myotis myotis. The sequence continues at coordinate 21,879,409 of NW_023416314.1, read as the reverse complement.
TTTGTGAATTCCAGAATCACTACATTAGCAGTTATGTTTTAGCAATTTATTTGGTGATGGGGGAAGTGGGAAGAGCAGTGGAATCCCTTTTACAAATGAAATCTTATATTGAAACTGAACTCTGAAGTACATAAATACACAAAACCATTATTTTTATGTGTTTTTGTGACAAAGTAACAACTACTGATAACAGTAACTTTGTGTTCTCACAAGTAAAAATTTAACATAAGTAGATATGTACAGAATTGAATTTTAACCCTGTACCAGAATAATCTTGTAGCAAAAGATAACTTTTTAAACAATGTTAAAATTTGATAAAACATATTTTGGGATAGCAATATTTTTAAATTATAATTTTAAAATAATTTAAAATATACTTGAAAATTTAATCCAACTCAAGCATTTTTGAGCACAAGCATTTTAGGGCTCCATAAAAAACAGCTTGCAAACCATTGCATATTGGATTGCTACCATAAATTCACTGCTTAATTTCTGCTTAGTTCATCCTATATAATAAAAGCATAATATGCAAATCGACTGAACAGTGGAATGACTGGTTACTATGACATGCACTGACCACCAGGGGGGCAGATGCTCAATGTACGAGCTGCCCCCTGGTGGTCAGTGCGCTCCCACAGGGGGAGCACTGCTCAGCCAGAAGCTAGCTGGAGTTCACAGCTAGCTGGCGGAGTTCACAGCTGGCAAGCATAGCCTCTCCTTCCTCCCCTGTAGGCAAGGGGGGGAGGGGAAGGAAGAAGGGGTCTTGGACTGGGAGAGGGTGCAGGCGTGGCTGAGGAACCCCCTACCCCTCACTCCAGTGCAAGAATCTTGTGCACTGGGTCTCTAGTTTAAAATAAAACAGTAAAAAACTGCTTTTAACAATCAAAATTATGTACATAATTTCTCATTTTATTTCATAGTCTCTTCACTTATAAACCCATAAAAAAAGGTGTCAAAATATGTTACTATATAAGCAAAGTGGAAAAATGCAACAAACCAACAAACATATACCACTGGAACTACTGAACATACTAAGAATTTTTAAATGTTTAAACCTTTAACTTATGGTGCAGAGTTTTATTTACTTCAATAGCACTAACTGCTTAATAGCCTATTGTAATAGGCCACCTTTTACTTATTGGAAAATGAGTGGACAGTGACCTACCTTTCTTAATGTAGTTCAGCACTCCACTTTAAAATATATCTAGTTGTTCCTGGAATTTCTTCAAGTAAAATGTATTACTCTTCAAAAATTCATTAACTTTTCCTTAATAAATATAGGCATTTCCTCTTTTATTACAAACCTTGTTGAATTATTTCATTGATAACAGAGGAAGTTGGACTTAGTAGGAGTTACAGATTTGAGGGCAGTCTTTTTGTTTTGTTTCCCTCTGTGGTTTACTTCTCCATTCTTTTTACTGACCGAAGGTTACCAAATTATATTCAATATTTTAAGAAGTCTCTTTATTTTGGAGGACACTGAATCAAAATTACAAAGGCACTTCTAAGAATAAATGTGATTCTCATACAATATACAATTCAATTTTCAGATACAGAGTTAAACCAAATTATTTCATGTGAAGGTGAATCCAGTTCCTTTTGAAGATACCCCCAAATCAACACACTTCAACAAATTAAGCCACTTAGAAAAAGGCATCATGCCACCTATAAAGGTGACTCTTCCCCCATCATTAATGAGGATTATAACTGCAAAGAGTAATCTACACTGGGTATGCATGAGTTTCATTCTTCCCAACAAAAATTCAAAATGCTATGACTCACTTGGTTATTACTAAACACATTATTAAACAGAAAACAGAATAAATGTGGAGAATCACATTTTGAAGGTTGCAGATGAATTTTATATACTTTGTATCAAAATTTATATATATATACTTTGTATCAAAAAGAAAACCATCTCTTTATTAGAAATAAACTCTTACATGCTTTTAGAATGATAAAGAATTTAAAATGCTAAATACTTGATATTTATTTTTAAAGAGCACTTAAGAATACTACTCTTAAAAAGCTTCTTATGTTGCCAAGTCATGTCATAACTGGCTCAAACAATTCCATTTCCATCTAAAGCTATTTCATGCTACTGCATGAATCAATATTAAATATCCCTTGGAGTTGTTAAAAACTGGAATATTGGCAGAGGTATGCATAGTAATTAAACTATAAAAATGGTGAATATCCATTTTCCGTTTACCTTTTTCTTTTAATAATGGTTAGAAATGATGATGTTCTTTCTAGGTAAACAGAAATGGTTTCCTAAAAGCTAAGAGAAAGATATAAAGAATGCTAGTAGCAAAGTAAGATGAATCCATAGCCATAGTTCAAACAAAAGAAAAAAAAAAGTCCCCTCCAAACATTTTATTAGCCTACCAAATTGACAAAGCCACTAAAAAAAAAAAAAAAATCAAAATCAATATAGCTCTCTATCAGTGGTTCTCAACCTTCTGGCCCGTTAAATACAGTTCCTCATGTTGTGACCCAACCATAAAATTATTTTCGTTGCTACTTCGTAACTGTAATGTTGCTACTGTTAAGAATCGTAATGTAAATATCTGATATGCAGGATGGTCTTAGGCGACCCCTGTGAAAGGGTCGTTCGACCTCCAAAGGGGTCGCGACCCACAGGTTGAGAACCGCTGCTTCAGTTAAAAAAAAAAGGGTATTTTAACCAGGCTGGAGTTTAATCAAATGTGTATTAAACAACACCTTTTTTTTCACGTTAAAGACATAACTTACCACTTTTACAGTTAGGAAATAATAATAATTTTTAAAAAAGTTTAGTTCAGTGGACATCTGGCCCTGAAGCGAAAGAGTTAACATTGAACTAAGCAGATCTGCACTTCTGATCCATTACATTTCTCACAAGCTGCCCTACAATGAGCTGAACAAGTATCAACTGTAATTTGATCCCAGAGTTTATGGAAAAAAATAACTGCACATACTCAAAGTGAACATTGAATAAAAATCTGTTTCAAGAAAAACATATTCAATAAACACAATTTAAGACATATTTAACTGTTCGATTAACTTCAAATCTGCAATCTCTTTGCCTTCTTCATGCTCTCCAATAAAATGGGGGGGGGGGGGGGGACGACGGAGGGAAGCAGCAGCCCTACTGCAGGGAAAAGAGGCTTGAAAAACAACTTTGATTGGCACTTGGCCTGACCCACAGAGGAAGAAAAACAGTTTTTGGACAAAGAGCGCAAATATTTGAGCTTGCTTACTTATATGCTTGCTTCCTTTCTTTTTCTTTTCTTTAATATATAAAGAGCAATCCCAACTGAACTGTATTTAGAGAAGTGGACTAAAAAACGGTGCCCTATTCATCTTAGTCCTTCAGTCCCGACGCGTTTGCACAACTCAGCAATTTTAATTCATTTGTACTGGGCAAACAGAAGCACCGCCACGAATGTCCCCACTTAACGACATGCAAAAAACAGGGTTTGGGAAAGAATAGATTGATTATGATATTACCCAGTGGCCAGTGTTAAAGTCTGATTAAAAGCTCTTCTCGGTCTAAAGCGACATGCCCCCCCCCCCCCACTCCTCCTCCTCCCTCTAACGGAGCGATTAAGCCAAGTAAGCCAAACAATACCGGAGTAAACTTTCCATCAGTCACTCCGGGAAGCAATAAGCTGGTGGTGCGTCCGATTTTTCGGGACACACGCGAGCGGGGGAGGGGCTGCTAAAAAAGGAATCACCCTTGTTCACCCCAGTCTCCTCCCGCCCCCCCGACCCCCGCCCCATCCCTGCCGGAGGAACTGTAAGGTCGAATAGCATTTCCCATGGGCATAAAGTTTAAGATGCTTTACCAATTCCTTGCATGACTGAGTTATAGGCACAAGACGACCATCAGAAAAATGTAAAAAAAAAAAGGGGGGGGAGGCTGTTAAGGGGAGAGAGCACGCCAGGGAGGCAGAAGGGAACCGAGTCAACAAAAACACCCGCAAGAGAGAGCCAACGCGAAGAGGGAGGGAGCCAGGTTCCTCCAGACCAGACCTGGCCGTTCCGACTTCACTCCGGCCTCCATCAACAGCACGGGCAGGAGAATCGAACAGGTCCTCCCCGCTCCCTGCCCTGCGCCCGAGGAGCCGGCTGGTTAGGTAAGATGAGCCGAAACACAGCACACTGCACCCCCTTACCAAAAAAATAAAAAGTTAAAAAAAAATCGCCAACCCCTGGGGACCAGAGTCTGTCCCCGCCGAGCTACAAAGCAGCAGCCTCCACCCTGCACCCTCCACCTACGCCCCCTTTCCCGGCCTCGGCGGGGGAAGGTGCCCGGGGTCCCTCGGAGCCTCGCTGCAGGAGCGCGCCCGGCCGGCCGAGCAGCCCGAGCCCAGGCCGGCGGAGAGCGCCCCTCCGAGCCGGACCCCAGGCCGAGCCCGTACCTTCCGCAGCACTTTCCGGCAGTTGGTACAGATCAGGTAGTTGGTGGCGGCCGACGGGCTGCTGCCGCCCCGGTTCATCGTGGCTGTGGGCACCGAGGGCGGGCGGGCGGGCGGGCCGGGACGGGGCTGTCACTGCGGCCGCCTGCGCCGCTGCAGAGCCGGACGGTCCCCGCGCCGCCGGCCGCGCTCCTCCGGCGGGATATCGGGCTAGGAGGCGAGACGACCCGAGAGCAGGCGGCGCTGTCCGAGGCGACCACCGCGGCGGCTGCCGAAGCGACGGCGGAGACGGCGGCGGCTGCTCCTCACCGGCCTGTTGTTCCACCCGCCCCCATCCTCCAGACCCCCGCCCCCGCCTGGCTAGGACGAGCAGCCGCCACCGCTGCCTCCGCCGCCGCCGCCGCCGCAGCGCCTCAGTGCGGCCCCGCCCCTGCCTCCCCACCACCTTCACCACCTCACGCTCCGGTACCGCCCCCTCCCACCAATCGGACAGCTCCGGCCACGCCCCCGGGCTCTAGCCCGCCGCCTATGAGCAACTACAGCTCGGTCGGGAGCGGCGTCGGCCAATCACAGAGGCCGAGGATGCCTTGAATCTCTGGGCAAGTTAAGTTCATCCCGGCGGCTCAGTACTGAAGGGAGAAGGCGGGTTAGTTAGGCTGTGAGGTGGGAGGGGATACAGTTTGTGCTGCTCCGCCAATAGGAGGAAGAAGGTGTGTCATATGTAAATTAACTCGGGAAGCCCAGTCCCTCCCCGAAGCCAAGCCACGCCCCCTTCTCTAGGTCCCTGCAGGAATAGTGACTGAGATAAATAGCTGGGAGCTAGAGCTTGCTAGTTGATCTAAAACTGAACTAAATATTTCCTGATTTCTTGAGAAAGGTTTGGAAGGTGGCGTGGGGATGGGGAACTAAAATTTTCATACCATCACGTCAATGGGTAGGCTTTCTCTCTGCTCAAATGTTACCTTAGCTGTAAAGAAGACTGCAGTCACGTAGCGCTTTGCATCCAGGGAGCTCTAAGAACTTTATGCATCATTTATCGTGAGTCTCGGTTTGCAAAAGACCAGTTACCTGAGGCAAGGGCGTAAAGTAGGGGATGCTTGACGCATATTTACACCATTAATCAGTTAAGGGGGAGAAGGACACAAAACCTCTGGTTTCGCGGTTTCCTCTGCATCTGAAGCCCCCTTTCGCAGTCCCCTCGGTAATGGAAGTTCCTTTATTTGTCTAGCACTAAAGGGGCAAGGAGACAGGTTTATTTTCTCACCCAAAAGTCCTTTCTAAAGCAGCTGGTCAAATACCTGCAGAATGCACAGCCCTGTTCTCTAAAGGTTCAGAGAACAAATTGCCTTTTAAAACTATTGGTCTGTACCGGCCTCTTCCACAGCTAAAAAAATGGTGTGTCAGGGCTTTTGCGTTCGCGCCCTGGAGAGAGAAGGCAGATGTCATTGGGGAAAGCTCTGGCTGACCGGATGGGAGGGGGACAAGGCCAATGGGAGAGCCAGATCGCCCGAGGAGGCCAGCAATGCGCGTGCGGGTCGAATGCGGTTCCGGAGGCTAGACACCCCGAAACCTGTTCCCCAGTGAGAACAAAGGCAGGCGCCGAGCAAGAACCTGATTGGTGCGGAGATCTCACCGGTGTCCTGGGGCCCCGGAGATAACTTGTTTCAGCCACTGACGCCGAGCTCTGCGTCCCCAAATCCCCGCCCGGCCTGGGCTGCAGCCAGACAGGACTGTGCGCTATGACATCACCTGTTTTCCCTCTTTTGAGCACGATCAGTATTCTCGGCTTCTCCCTTTTTAAAGGTCGCTAGTGCACGCAGATTTGTGAAGGCCTGCAGTTAGCAGATTGAGTCTGTGATGATTGAGAGGAACCGTCTCGCTGGTTTGCATTTCTTTCTTTCCTTTTTAATTTAAAAAAACTACCCCGGTTTCCTTTGGGATTCAGTGTGGTGTTGTGATGCAAAGTCAGAAAGGTACAATGGGAGGAGCTAGCAAGTTTAGCATATCAAAGCTATCACACCAAACTGTGTGGTTAAAACTGCCAATCTCATTTTTTTCAACAGCTGCCTCCTCTCTGTCCTTTTTAGAGACCAACAGGCATAAACCAAAGTCTACACAAGGAACAAAGGAAGTGGAAATCTGCCAGTGTTGGGTTTAAATAGATTAAAATAGACTGGAAAACCCCCAAAGGGTCTAAGTTATGTGGTTGGGTAAATGTGTTGATCCATTAAACTAGTGACAGCTAAAAGTCTCTTAATGCTATGTAGACTAGAATATAGCTTAGAATAGCAATAGAAGGGCCAAGGTGCTTAAAATTCAGGTAGGAGAAACTGTAAAAAGCAAGAAAGTTCAGCAATGGGGGAAATTACCAAATACTTTCCAATGCAAAAAAAACCAAAAAAACAAACAAACAAAAAAAACAACCAAGAAATTCGGGAAGAAAGTTAGCAAGGCCCAGTTTTCCCAGAACTAAAATATGTATGTGTCTCAATTTAGTGGTAAATTTCTTGGACTACATTCCTAACTGGTTCTGTCTTATAAAGCAGATTTTATGTGCATACATTTTAAAGGAAAGAAGAAATGGAAAGATGAAGTCAGTTTTTGTGCAGAGATTGAAATTCCTCAAATAGCATATTAGCTTTTAATTATTTTATTTATTGTTTGTTTTAGAAATAAACACTTCACAAGTTTTACTTACTGATTGATTTTTAGAGAGAGAGAGAGAGAGTGAGAAACATTAATTTGTTGTTCCACTTACTCATGTATTCATTAGTTGATTCTTATATGTGCCCTGACCGGGGATGGAATCTGCAACCTTGCCATATCAGGAAAATGCTCTAACCAACTGAGCCCAAATTATTTTCTATCTTATTCTTTTTATAACATTTCTTTTTACTTAATAGATAAAATTATTTAACAATGAAGCCCTTTAACTTCTTCAATAACTAAATTTTCCAGAAAGAATGGCAGGAGAGTTCATCCCTACACAGTTATTTCCTCTAACAAAGATTGTTAAAGGGAAGTTTTAAAGGAAAATCATCACTAATACATGGCCAGATACATGTATGTGACCTAATGATGGCTCTCTCCACCAAACTTCCCCAAGTTTTTATAACATTAATTGTCTATAATGCCATTTATTGACAGTTAACCATGTACTGTATTGTGACATTTCTTATGTTGAACTGTTACATATGTGTTTATGTTCCACGCCTGAAAATTTCAATCTGGTAACTCATTCTCAAGGCACAGCAACCACACTTTCTTCTGGTTCTCACACCCTCAGGCCTACCATACCTTCTTCTCCACGCTGTGGTAATTTTCAGCATCTGGACCCTTTCTGTCTCATCCATTCCTCACCTGCCCTCCCTTCTTTTCCTAGCTAGCCTGGATATCATCAAGAGAGTGGGACTTAGAAAATAAGCGACTTGCAAATAAATCCTGGATCACACTTGTTGATCCAACTCAAAAAGAGCCTGGGGCTTTGCTAGAAATAACTGATAAAGATTTATTAAAAGTTCTGAGTTTGCAAACTGGAAACACAACCAGGCAATAGCCAGAGTTCTCCAAAGAAGAAAGAAAAGCTGAGGTTCTTATAGTAAAAAGTACATTCTTAAGAAGAATCGGTCCTGCAATCCTAGCCTCTGGATTGGGGGGAAATGGTAATCGTCTCCATGGCCCATGGTCTGGACACTGGACATCAAGTGGTCTGGATCCAAGAACATTCTTTCTTTAGTCCTTCAGGGCGTAATCGGAGGGAAATCTGAAGGTTTGATATATATATATATATATATATATATATATATATATATATACACAGACATTGACACAACACAAGAAAGTTAAAAAATGTTTAAGTTCCCAGGCTAGTTAGAACAAGAATAGATTGTTTCCTCATACCTTAACCTACTTGATTTTAATAATTTAGCAGTTTGCTACAGTACTCCTTTTTATTTCTTTACTCTATTCCTCGTTTTCCCCCTCTGATCAGGATTTTCCTCTCAGAAGACATCATAGATCCAACAAAACATTTTGAAGTCATCTAATGGCAAGGTGGCAATATCTTTCTTAGGTTTATCAGAGGGGGTATATGGATTAAAGACATGCTTGCTATATATGAATTTATAGTCCACTCAATACTTTAGTTTGAGTCATTGGGAAAGGACCAATTGAGACATTATGATTATACTACTGACCCAGTGCATGAAATTCGTGCACGGGGGTGGGTTCCCTCAGCCCAGCCTGCACCCTCTCCAATGGGGGATCCCTTGGGGGATGTCTAACTGCCAGTTTAGACCCGATGCCTGTGGGATCGGCAGTCAGACATCCCTCTCGAAATCTGGGACCACTGGCTCCTAACCGCTCACCTGCCTGCCTGCCTGATCGCCCCTAACTGCCTCTGCCTGCCTGCCTGATTGCCCCTAACCCCTCTGCCTGACTACCTGATCTCCCCTAACCCATCTGCCTGCCTGATCACCCCCAACTTCCCTTCCCTGCAGGCCTGATCTCGTCCCCAACTACCCCCACCCCGCCTGATCTCACCACCAACTGCTCCCCGCCCCCCCCTCCCCCCCCCCCCGCTGGCCTGATTGCCCCTAACTGCATCTGCCTCAGCCCCCACCACCATGGCTTTGTCCAGAAGGAAGTCAGACTTCCAGAAGATGGCCGGTCTACCCAGTCTAATTAACACATTACCCTTTTATTAGTATAGATCAGCCGTGGGCAAACTACGGCCCGCGGGCCGGATCCGGCCCATTTGAAATGAATAAAACTAAAAAAAAAAAAAGACCGTACCCTTTTATGTAATGATGTTTACTTTGAATTTATATTAGTTCACACAAACACTCCATCCATGCTTTTGTTCCGGCCCTCCGGTCCAGTTTAAGAACCCATTGTGGCCCTCGAGTCAAAAAGTTTGCCCACCCCTGGTATAGATAGATTATATAGGATAGAATTGTTTAAATGGGGGGGGGGGGGATTTTTTTCAGCAGGAGGAGATGCTCTTGGCAGACAAAAACTCATAATCCCTATATCTGGACTGATAGCCAGCCATATGCACTATACTGTCAAAGTGCTCGTTAAAAAATTGAACCGCTTTCTTACACCTTAGACCAAACAGCTGTTGCCCTTCCCCTCCTCAGTCCTCACCTTAGGTTCTGCCTTCGCAGTTCACCCAGATTAGGTTCTGATTGGTCAGTTACTATGCCAGTCAGCGTCAAGCTCCATCTCCTAGGCAGCCATTGGCTCCTCGCATTTCACCTAGATTTGGTTCTGATTGGTCAGTTTCTATGCCAGTCAGCATCTATGGGCCTATCTTCGGACCTGATCAGAGAGGTGGGGCTGATCAGAAGCCCCTCAGAGTCCTGGAGAGAAAAGACAGGCACAGCTGCTGGCCAGGCCCAGAGAGAAAGAGAGAGGCAAGAGCTGATCAACAGCTGCCACGGAGGCTATGGATCAGACCCTGCTTCTCTCTCCACGCCTCTCTCTGGGCCTGATCCACAGCCTCCTCAGCAGTCAGTGCTGGGTTGCTGTGCCCGCAGCAGGGGCAGTCAGTGCTGGGTCACCATGGCAACCCAGACTGAGTTCCAGTCTGTCAAGCCATCCGTCATTTTGGGCGTTATGGACCCTGGGTTTTTATATGTTAGGATATCAGTTTTAGAAATCAGTCTCAGTCTTGAGAATAGGTCAGTTCAATTAAACAGTTGTCTCTCATATCAGGAGTCAACGATGCAGGTGACTCCCAAAGTTAGGCCTATGGTACAAGCAATCAGGTATTTAATAAGAGGCATCTCTATAAAAACAAAAGAAAAGCAATGTCTAATTTAAGCACACTATAATTCTAGTTTCTGAGTGTTAAAGGTAGCTAGTTGAGAAGATTTTGAGATGTCTGGCTTGAAGCAACTTCAGATGGAGTGAAGGCAGGCAGTGGCAATCTGATAGATTCTCCTGGTTAGCAGTTTGAATGGCCCTGGTGATTTTCCCGCAAAAGGCAAATTATTATCTCTATATGAAAAGTCTATATTAAGTTGTTCCATTTTAGCTTGCACTGTGTTGGAAAAAGGGCAGTTTTAGTTCTCAATGATTCCATATCAGAAGGGTGAGAGAAAAATTAGAAATTTAGTTTGGAGAATAAGACAGATGTTGGGAGAAACTAGAAGAATTCAAGATCCAGTCCAGTTTATGGGTAGGAGCAAAACCTTAAAACATAATGAACAGCATTAGACTCTAACATCCACAAAAGTATATGATTGAAACAATTTTTCTCTCTAAATCAGTCTCATTTTTACCGCCGATAGCCAAATTAATACTAAATTGTTTGCAAAATGGCTCTAGTTTCAATAAACAGCCTGTTATTTACATAGGAGCAGAAAAATAATAATTAACCTTATAGGCTCTATTAAATCTTTCTGGAATTTTTCATAAGGAAAATTTGCCTGCAATACTTGGGTGAGTTCCTCTCTTCTCAATATCCCCCAAATATCTTAAGATTCCTGCGCTGCCAGGAACTGACCTACCTGACTCACCTGGTAAAGCTGCTGGGAATCTTGTAAGCAAGGTACCAAGCTGATATACCCAAAGGTTTTATTGGCTTTCGTAAGGCAGTTCCTTAAAGCTGTCTGCTCATATCTGAGTCTATGTATGTCTTCTTCAAATATGACATTTCAGTCAAAGCCTTGGTAAGATAACCAGTTTCCAATTATGTCCTATTACAAGGAGAACAGATTCTTATTGAACTTATGCAAATTTGCCATAAAAAACAAGAAGACTCACTGAGAGCTTCTGAATTCTGGAGGTATTAAATAGGGATAAAAAGACAAATCTTTCATATCTGCTCACATAGGGTAGTTTACCAAATTGCTCTAAGTCATAGGTAGCGCAAGAGAAAAGGTTTCCTTGTATCTGGTAAACAGAAGATTAAAGACCCAGTAATATTTCAAACAAAAAGTCATAAAAATGATCATTATCCTTATCAGTCTCATGTTATTAATTCTTGTTGATCTTGATCTTTTTGTTAAGAGTTTTATGAATCCAGTTTTTCCATTTGTTCTCTCAACTTTGCCTGATGATTAAGGGTGTCAGTATCAGTGATAATTCCAGGAAGTTTGTAAGGCTTTCCATCACGGCTTGTATGATTTTCCCAGTGAACTGTGCCTTGAACACTAGAAATTGTGGAAGATATATCCACAAGTGGGAAATACATTTTCTAATAGTTTCTTTGCTATTGTCAGGACATTGGCCTTACAGCAGAGGAAGGCTTCAAACCATCTGGAAAACATTCATACAAGAACATATTGGTAACCTATACTGAGTGGCAGTTGGATGAAGTCCAGCTTACACGCACTAAGCTGGATGAAGGAATGCAAAAACTGAAAATGGGGTATGCTATAGGTTGTCTTGGGTTTCCCATAACTACAACTGTTCATTTCATGTACAGCCACTGTGTCTCCATCTTAGTTTCTCTGATTTAGGAGCAGACTGTTGCCATGGTACAAGGGCATCAAGACGACTAAAGTCTGGCACTGAGGGGTCATTTCTGCAGAAGCAGAAGAGACTTCATCCACATGTGCCACGGTCTTTATAGATGTTGTTGTTGCTGCTTTTGTATGTAAGTCAACCAGGGCATTATCCTGATACTCAGGTTCAGTCACTTTAATGGGAGCCTCAGTTTTGATGACAGACATCTTAAGCCAGGACATATGAGACTTCCAGATTTTCACACAAGTTCTGGAGCAATTATAACATACACTATCCAGATACAACATAAAGAAGGCTTAATGTTTATACACTTAAATAGTCACAAATTATTACAAAATAACACAATTATCTATATGACCAAAGTAACAATAAAAGATTTTAAAGACAAATACAGAATGCTAGCTCTTATCATTGAGAAGATTCAGTTTTCTTAACTAATCAAAGACTTGATTAAGGCAACATAAAACAGATTTTTTTTATAGAACACAGAAACTTTGCTTTATTAGATGAAAACTTTTCACATTATCTTAATAGGAGCAGACAAATAGTCTAAGAAGACGTTTTCCTTTTAGCAGATGAAAGACTATTATTTTAGTACACTATTGATATTAAAGCTTATTAGTAAAAAATCTTTTTAACAAATTTCTTCAGTCTTTTTCATCTTGGTCACATATTAAATTTTTCCCCCAAGATTTCTTTTCCCAAATCTTCTACTACTTTCCTTGTCTCTCTTAGTTTGTCTCTTCTTACTCATTCAGAAAGAATCAATTTATTTTAAAATAAACCATTTTCTTTTAATTCTCTCAAAAATGCATTTCCATACTTTATTTATTGTTTTAAAATATTTTTATTGATTTCAGAGAGAACAGAAGAGGGAGAGAGAGATGGAAACATCAATGATGAGAGAGAATCATTGATTGGCTGCCTCCTGCATGAACCCACTTGGGATGGAGTCTGAAACCCAGGCATGTGCCTAGATTGGGAATTGAACTGTGACCTCCTGTTTCATAGGTCGACACACAAACACTGAGCCATGCAGGCTGGGCAACATTCCCATACTTTTAACCTTCTTCTGCTGAAAATGCATTGTTCCATATTAATTAGAACTCCTACCCTTTAGAAACCTTAATTTCTAATGACAACTAAACAGTAAGCAATTAGCATTCTTTAGATTGGCAAATGTATGAATACACTTCATAGCTTTTAGAAACAAAGTTTCTTTTAGTGACAAATATATTTCCTAATTTTTAGAAACATATGCTTCCTCAACAAAACACAAGACATATTCATTAGCAAATCCAAATTTATCTTACAGCTTCTCTGTAATAAGAAGTCAAAAATAGATAAACACATACTTATTTAACACAACAATTAATGATTCAGTATTTTATCTTACTTGAAAATTATCTTGATATTCAATGAATTTAACTTATTTAACTTAACTTAGTAAAACTAAAGTTTCAAGTTATCAAAAGATTTTGGGAAGCCGAAACCGGTTTGGCTCAGTGGATAGAGCGTCGGCCTGCGGACTGAAGGGTCCCAGGTTCGATTCCGGTCAAGGGCATGTACCTGGGTTGCGGGCACATCCCCAGTGGGAGATGTGCAGGAGGTGGCTGATCGATGTTTCTCTCTCATCGATGTTTCTGGCTCTCTGTCTCTCTCTCTTCCTCTCTGTAAAAAATCAATAAAATATATTTAAAAAAAAAAAAAGATTTTGGGAAACAATTTTAAGTATATATAACAATTATTGCTAAAACATTTTATCTAATTTTTTATCTTACTTACATCTATTTAGATTATTAGTTCTTAGTAATTATGTTTAGATTACCCATTAAAACTCCAGGAGATATCAAGCAATAATTATAATTGAGTAGTTATTATCCCAAGGTATTTTTTCCTGCTGACAAATTTTGTAGTAGAGATCATATGAACTTCTTTTTGTAATCCCAGGTAAAATAAAAGTATTATACTTAATTCTTATAACTCTAAAGACATTCTTATTTAACCAGACCAAGCTCAAAACAGCTTTACCATGAAATATTTTCTCAGATCAAGTGATTCTGAAAAGCATATGGGTTAGTTTCTGTTATTTTTGAGAATTTTTATATAAGCACTTAATTCATTTAATCCAATTAAACAGCTTTTACAAATTAGCAATATCATCTGAAAGTAGAAGATAGCACACAACACAGACAGATGTAAACACATACCTGATTTGTTTTTAAAATTTTAGCCATGAGACAGGTATAATAAGACAAAACCCACTAATTTATAACAGTTACATTTATTCATTCAGATGGTTAAGGCTTTGTTCTTATTAATATTTGTTCAGAAGAGAATTAAGATTTGTATTTGCCCTTGGCAAGAAATCTTGGAGCCAGATCAGCAGTTAGTGTTTTTAAAAACCCTCATTTTCTTTTTTTCTTCAGTCCGAGGAATTGAGGATGGTAAAGATAGATGGGTTTTGAACTGCTTTTAGAGTTGCATTTCTGGTTTCACAAAAATTTATAAGATTATGATAGTTGCTCTCAATTCCTCCAAAGAACTGGATTGTAATTTAACCATGTAGTTTGGATATCTACCCATCCAAGCACATCTTCCTAATTTGCTTCTTTCCCTCTGGATACATAGTTTTATTTTAATTTAAGGGAGAAGGCTTTAAAAAATTTTCTATTAGGCTTTGAATCTTTTTCTAATTTTGCTGAATTTCTGATCATAGAGTTATTACATTTTTTGAAATATCAGGTTTCAGGAGGGAGAAATAGAAATTTTAAAGCACCTGCAAAGTTTCTTTTAGGGTCCTTTTAGAACTATTTTGAAAGTCAATTTGTCTTTTAGAATCTGTGCCTGTCAATGAAAGAATGCATTCTGTTGTTCCCAAGAAGTTTGGAATTCTCTCTAAGGAGGGCCCTTGAGGTGTAGACTTAAAGGATTTCCTGAATGGCCATTAGAGTTTTAAATTAATTTGGCTAAGTTGGTCCATTTGATTAAAAAGGCACAAGAGAAGGAACCAAAATGTTTGTATATATAACTAGCTGGAGTTCCCAACTAAAGGGTGAAGGTCTCACGCTACAGGTGAATGTCCCCGAAAGTTGTTATGGCTGGACACAAAGACAAAAGAGCAGTTAAGGCGATCATTTTTGAATAATTTAATTTCTTAGAAGCCTCTAAGTAGCAATTGGAAAATGCTTCTCATTCAGCTTGTTTAACATTTCTAAGATTCTCTAATTGGCACAGAAATATACTCATTTAGGGATCTCCAAAAATCCCCAGAGTGCTCACTGTAAACCCAAATTGTCCTTCATATCAGAAGCCCATCTAAAAATACTCAGCAGAGAATGGACCAGAATGGACCTCCATAATAGCCTTAGAAATAGGGCACCCCATTAAAAACAAACAAACAAACAAACAAAAACAGTATCAAAAGACCCAAGAATAAAAGCTCTGAATCTCAACCGAAGCAGGGAGGTTTAGAACTGAGAGAACTCTCCACTGAAATCCCAAGGCCGCTGGGGGAGCAACAGAGCACTGGGCTCAAGCCCAACTTGTGGCACAAGAATCAAAGTGGAGTGTTCTTCAAATTCCATCACACTGACACCATATATGCCGAATGAATGGAAAAAATGTTTGGAAGCTTTGCTAGAAATACTGATAAAGATTTATTCAAGGGTCTTAGGGTTTGCAAACTGGAAACACAACTAGGCAATGCCCAGAGTTCTTAAAAGAAGAAAGAAAAGCTGAGGGTTCTTTATAAGTAAAAAGTACATTCTCAAGGAGAGTCGGTTCTGCAATCTAAGCCTCTGGCTTGGTCCGAAATGGTAATCTTCTAGGTGACTGGTGTCACGAACATTCTTTCCTGGGCCCTTCAGTCGGTAATCAGAAGGTTATCTGGAGCTTTGGTGTATATCCTGAAAAACATAAAAGTTTAAGTTCCCAGGCTAGTTAGAACAAGAATAGAATTGTTTTCCTCATACCTCAACCTACTTGATTTTAGTAATTCAGCAGCTTGGTTATAGTGACTCCATTTTATTTCTTCACTCTATTCCTCCTACTGTTAAGAGAGAATGAAACAAAAGCCACTTCTCTTGATTTCACACAGAGCAAAGAAAAACTCCGTCCTTTTTGTTATTTTGTATGTCTGAACAAGAAAGAACTTTAGGAATGTGGGATATGAGTAAAGTTGGAACCAATGTTGAAAAACTACTTTAAAATTTTTTTAAAAATATTTTTTTATTGATTTCAGAGAGGAAGGGAGAGGGAGAGAAACATCAATGATGAGAGAAAATAATTGATTGGCTGCAGTTTGCCGACCATGGTTCTAGGGCATCACTTTTGAATCTCTAATAATAGCTACAGGATCTTATAAAAGGGTCCCAATATTTGTGAAGTTAATGTTTAAACACACACACACACACACACACACACACACACACACACACACACACACTATTGCTGTGGAGCAGAGAGATTGGATTTATGTCCTTTTCTGTCACCAATTCTCTCTCTGATAATGAATGTAATAATTATTAAGGCCCAGACCTGCTATCTCTTTTATAAAATGAAAGTTCTTGCCACAAACTAAGGTTGGGGGCAAATTTTTATGTTCAGTACTTTTGAAAGAAGTTACCTTGTTAATAACAGGCTGTGACTTTTGGATTTGAAATTGTTTACTTCTCTAGATATCTTCATTCTACTGACCTCAGAATGGGGCCCCTTTATAGTTTCCTAAATGAGGATTCAATTGAAAATCAATTGTTTTTTAAAATTCCATTTCTTGAGACAATAGGTCATTTTCTCACATTTTGCTTCGCAGACTTCTTTGTCTCAGCACCCAAAGTCTTTGGACTACAGGCACAGTGCTGTATTATTTACAAATACTGTTATTTGTTTTGTGCACAAAGGAATTTGCACTTCACACAATTGTAAATTGATTACTCCCTTTGAGCTGTTAATTAGAGTCCTGCTATTTTTTTCCCCCCCAGGGCCCAAGACCAATATTACTCCAAAGGAGAAATGAGGAGGATCTCTTACAAAAAGGCCACGGCTTTGGTGCCCATTCCCATCCCACCCCCTCAATCCTCCACCTCCACCGAGAAAATTATTCATCCCAAAGCTCATTTTTCAAAGAGCAAATATTCCACCAGGATCCAAGTTTCTGTCAGTCTTCTCTTCTAACTTCCCATTTCAGAGCTTCCTGTGTCTAACCCCATGTAGGGGAGACTATGACTGAGAGGCTTATAGATGTGGCGTTTCTTGTTGTTTGTTTGGCCTGCACAATGTTAGCCAACAAAGTGCTTTAAAAAGATCAAATTACTTTAAAATATTTACAACTTAGGAGATTTTACACCCAAAATCTAGACTTCCAGTTTCTCTTGAAAACATATGACATCTGGTCACACTGAACCGATACTGCCACATGGCAACCGTTTACCGGGGCCTAGCACTGCTATTTGGGTTTGGATAAATACTTTCCAGTTTACCAAGTTTTCTATTGCTCCCTGGGGGCTCCATTTTCCCATTTTTTTTACATTATTGTAGAGATTTGCTCCACCTCCACAAACTTTCTCCAGCATCGAAGTTATGGATCTGCTGGTTGTCACTTAACTTTATCATAGAATAGAAATTAAGAATAAACTTGCCATCTCTAGGTTACAGCAAAAGTTGAGGACAGGAATCAGATGCAATATCATGATGTATAGCTAGGCATTCTGACACCACATATATGTTTGGGAGTGCGTACACAATGGGATGGAGATTATATATATGTATCTCCTAAGAAGGAATTACCATGTTCTTTGAGCTGCTAATCTCACTCCTTATTCTAACTCTGTTCACATTTCTATTCTAATTGTAGGTTTAGGAAAAGGGAACCACGGGGAATGGGGCAATAGTGGAAGGACATTGGGGATGTTATCTAGGATGGACATAATCACGTAGAGACGAAGAGCCCTGGCTCTGGAGTCAGATGTGGATCTGAGTGCTGACTACTCTTTAGTAGGCATAGGACCTTGGGAAACTTAACTTCTCTATACTTGAGTTTTCTCATCTGTAAAATGGAGTAATAATGCTACCTATCTGTAAGGGTGAGTATAAAAATCACAATAGCAACAAAAATCACAATAGATTTTTAAAAGCTGAAAAAATCACATCACAAAAATTCAAATAAATAAATGATGGGTTTTTTTTGTTTGTTTGTTTGTTTTCAGTCCTAAGGGAGAATTTCCTTTATTTGGAGAACTCTGCCAACCTCCATGCTGCTCAATAAATAACTGATTATTAATGTTCTGACACAACCCTATGTTACTTTTTCCAGGCAGGTTTGGGGCTGTGTAATCTGACTTGCTCTTCATGTGACAATGATGTTTGCAATATTATCTTTTATGGAAAGAGTAAAAGGATTATGTTCCCCCTAGCATGCATTTCTAGTGCTGAGTGCTCCAGGACATAAAAGCATCACGAAACAAACTCTAACACTACATTTTGGTGACATGATGATGGTGAATTGGCCTGTTGAGCAGTGGAAATATTCCTAGAACCCATTCTTACATGGGAAAAACTTGAAATAGCAACCACACACTGAAATGATTGACTCACATATATCTCTATAACTCACTAAACCTGAGCTAAAAGTATCCCATCTCAACTTCCCCTTAGCCAGATCAACAAAAATACCCATAGCTTCCCTAATTTCTCCAACAGGAGGGAGAGTTTAAAGGAGGTGAGTGGGAGGGCAAAGAAACTGTGGTCTTTACCAGTAATGGTTAAAATATCTTACTTTTGACATTTCATGAAAAATCTGGCCATGTGAACACATTGCCCAGGCCTCTCTCAGGGCCTTGGAAGGCACCGATGCTAGTGATGGGCTGTACTAGTGAAGTTTAAACTTCATTGTATGTGTGGTTAAGCCCTGTCTGAGTAGAGAATTGCAAAGATCTTTTCAAACTTTAAAATTTTGCGAAGTTGTTTTGACTTGGCATTTTCATGAGAACCTAGCGTGAGCAGGATGTAGGAGAGGTGGGAGAATTCCTTCAAGGAGGCAGGGAGGAAGAAAGAGCTCCTCTAGCCCCAGAATTGTGCTGGTTTCCCTCGGTTCCCTCAGGGATCATTTTTCCTGTTAGTCTGTTTATCTCCTTGATATTCCAGACTCACTCTCCCAAATCCTCAGTATCCTTCTTTTGGAGTTGAGGAGCCCGAGACAGAAATGTTTCATACATGTTAAATATCATTGTGAAATAAGCTGGCTGTCTAGGTGTTAATAAGGAAAGTGGATGAATAAAATTAAGAATCCATATGAGAGTAAGAGAGTTTGGGAGTAGGCTCTAGTTAAGGGAGGACAGAGGATTTATAATTTGTAGACTCAGAATTTAGATGCAACAATGTTCTATTGGGAGGGACTTGCAGGGAGTCAACATGTCGGACTGAGGTGAGATTGGAGGGGCCCTGAGAATAGCCTACACTCCAACTTCCAAACCCTGTGAGTGTGACTATGGTACGTAGAGACTGAGCATCTTCAGGGATGCACCTTATTCATCTGAGTGTTCTAAGTACTTGGAACCTAAGAGGCATTCAGAAAAGCTTGTTGTGGGAAATGATTGGCTGTATTAGAAGTTTAACTAGACAGGAAGTGGACATATTATTTTTACCAACAAAAGTTCCCCAAATTGTCCTAGAACTGTAAAAATATGTTCATGCAAATGTAAAATGTGCCTTGTTAGCAAGGAGAAACTTTCAGCATTTATGTGCATAGTAATAATAAAGACAGCAGTTTCAAAGATAACATGTTGGCTTGGGATAGCGCATTCCTACATGAGTTGCAAGCTTGGAATCACCACAGCAATTTGGGAGATTCTGGAAGGCTGCAAATTTGGAAGAACATGCTCTGAAATGTATTCTATCCAGATATTCTTTTATTCACTCACTTATTTATTGGACCCTCACCAGATAGTGATTCCTGGTGATAAAAAATAACAAACAGTTCATAATCTAACAGTGAGACTGAGATATAATCTCTGCATTGGTGGGAGATAAATAGAAAATGGGAACTAGAGGTAAAAGGATTATTAGCAAAGAGCCCAGAAAGCTCTTTTGAGCACTTATACCTGTAACCAGATGCCTCTTTGTAGCAGCGATGGAATCATGATGCAGACGGTTTGTTGTGTCTCAATGCAATCCCCAAGTCAACAGGAAGCTAGGGTTAACTCTTATAAGTGTTAGAGAGCAATACAGCCAGTATATGATGAAATCACCTCCGAATTCCATGTTCATTACTTAATTCATTCTTGCATTCATGCATTCATTCATTCACTCAACATATCTTGGTGGAGTATCTACCATGTGCCAAGCACTTGGCTAGCCATGGAGATAAAGTGAAGGACTGAGAGTTGGGGTCTTACAGAACTTAAAACCTAGCACATACGTGGTGTCCGTATGTAGTGAATATGATAGTAGGGAAAGCACAGGAAGGGAATGTGCAGCGGGGAAATCTAACGCGGCCTGGGCTTCTCTAAGGAAGTGAAATGGAAACCCCACTGGGCTATCCCCTAGTTTCTGACAGTGACTTCCATTGAGTAGGTCCTTTCCATTTGCAACTCTCAATGTTTCAATTCTCCCTTTAAATACAGTTCATGCCCCAGTTATAAAATTCATAGGAATCCTGGCTTTTTACATTACAATAGATACACTTTCATGCTGGGAGCAACCCTCCTTCCTTTTCTAAAAGGCACTATTCACCAGCATTTTATTTTATCTTATTTTTGTATTTTTATTGATTTCAGAGGGGAAGGGAGAGGGAGAGAGAGATAGAAACATCAATGATGAGAGAGAATCATTGATCGGCTACCTCTTGCATGCCCCCCACTGGGGATCGAGCTCACAACCCAGGCATGTGACCTGACCAGGAATCGAACCATAACCTCCTGGTTCATAGGTTGACATTCAATCACTGAGCCATGCCAGCCAGGCACCAGCATCTTAAAAGAATATTGAAAGATATTTCCTGATTAAAGAATATCACTGAACATCATTATTTCATTTTTAACATTCTCATTGAGTTCACCATTCTGCTTGAGTTCCACTTTTGTATGTGCAAGTTACATGTATGTACCATTTCTAATATATACATTTATATTATCTGCCTTAAGACTGCAAAGTATTTGAAGATAACCCTCATATTATTAATCTATATTCTCTGGTCCCCATAACACCATGATAATAATAGTATAATCATAATAGATATAGTAATAGAAGAGACTACTACCATGTACTGAGTGCTTGCTACATGCCAGTTTTGCAATAATCTACATAAATCATCTTGCCTAATATTTATAAAAATCTATGAAGTGGTTATTATTATTATTATCTCCATTTTAAAAGTGATTTATATGGATTAAAAGTTTGGTCAGAGTCACACCATTACAAAACAGAGCTGTGATTTGAACCTAGATTTAGTTGATGCCAGTGTTTCTAGTGTTCTGCAATCCTGCCTTGGCATTAGATAGCCAGTCATTATTGTAAATATTCTTCTGAACTCATTCTCTGTATTAGACTACCCAACTGTGAGGTCCACTGACTTAGATCTCCAAATATAGTTTGGCACCTCTATTAATGGATTCTTAATGAAATAAATTCTATGGGAGTAGGAAAAGAAGTGTCCCTTATTCCCTATTCTAATATTTTATTGTCTACTGGCATATTACTCTAAAATACAACAATTGAGTGACCTTGGGATGTGAAAAATACTTTTGTTGGTACTCTAAGTTGAAATTCCAAATGTTTTGACATGTAAATCTAAAGATTCCTAGGGACTTGGTTAGTCATAAAGTGATGGATGTAATGTAATGGAGGTAAAATTGATAAAATTGAGGAAAAGTGGAGAGGAAAGAAGGCGCTGTTGCTACTCTCATGATACAGGCTGTATCGAGGATCACCCAGGACTATTGTGAATAGCTGAGATGAGCTCCTCTAAAAAGAAGATGAATAAACTGGTTTCCAATTAATCTGCCTGCATACCTGTCCCATCCATATTCTCCTCTAAAGAAATCTTTCTTCTTGTGGCCTCATTCTACATAGTCAGATTCTATACTGTGTGTTTTGCTCCTTGTTTCAGATGAGTGGACCAAAGGGTAGACACTTGACTTCAAAGACAGCCATTCTGGGACCTGGCCAGCCATCTGTATGGACTAACTTAAAATGATAATCTGGGCCAATCAGATGCCTTTCTTGGAAACTTGGCAATGGGAGACTAAGACACTAAGCCAGTTGGCAGCAAAGTCAGATTGTGAGAGGGTGCCGTGAACCATATGCAAGCTAAAACGAGGAAGGAACAGAACAGATAGAGAGTAAAGGTTGAGGAAGCTGCTGGGGACAGGAGAAGGGGGCAATGCACAGAAAAAAGGAAAAAAAAAAAAAAAAAAAAAAGCAAAGACACGACCACACTGGTGTTTAGAGCTGCCTTCAATTCTGGTGGTTTCCAGTTCCTGTCCCTGCTGTGTATTCTTGTAGCAATCCCTCCTGCCCTCCTCAATCTAATCTTCTCTCTGCTAATTTTGGGAAGTAAGTTGAGTGTGTCTTTGTTTCTTCAACCAAAAGAGACAGACTGAAACAACCTTCATTTCCATAGCAGGCACTTACAAATACATCACTCTTAGTTCTCATTACTACATGGATGTGAAAGTCAGGCACTCTAAAAGAACAAAAAACGAGAACTCACTGGGCCAGAAATCCCTGTTTTCATGTCTGTACATAAAAAATTCTCACAGCCTACATTTTATTAAGAAACTCTGCTCTGCAAAAAGTTCAAACGTTTCAGGACCTTTCTGTGTTCCCAGTTGGAGAATGGAGATTGGTAATCTCTTACCCAAACTGCTTTTCTGCTCCAGGCTTAATGTCAGAGCAACTCTGGTTTGTCTGCAGTAGCAACCACGTCTGAAGAAAACTCAGAGACAAAACTTTTTCCCTTTCTACTTTTTATCCTTCATTCAAATGTAATGCCTGCTGGCCCAGTTTAATGATTTTCTAAGGGTTTTGAACCAAAAATATTTTCTAAAAAGTAAAGACAAACAAATCAAAATTAAATTTCCTTAAAAGTTTCCAAGAACTGAGTAGTCAAGAAAAAGACACAGTGAATGAGGGGAGGCTGCATCAGCTTGCAGGTTAAACCACTGTGGTTGTCTTTATGGGGTGTAAAGGGGACCAGGCATATTCAAGGAGGTCATCTGTTTTAGAAATAGAAACATGTATAAGTGTTCTAATTTGATCCAGCTTCCCAGATGTGGAATGGGCCTCAACAACTGACCTGTTGCTGTAGAACCAGTCACTAGCCTTAGAGTAGCTCATCTCAGCTAACCATATAGATCTGGACTTTTCTTGGCTTCCATTAATTTCTGTGCTTCTCATGCCTTGTCTCTATAGGAATCACTGCTCTTTCTTCCCGTTTTAAGTCTCTCTCTCTCTCTCTCTCTCTCTCTCTCTCTCCCTCTCTCTCTCTCTCTCTGTCCTTTATATTGGGCTTATTCTAAGCTCAGCAGCCCCTGAATCTGTTCTCTATCTTACAGAAAAAAGAGTTCCTGGGATTTGCGATGACCTTGGAAAATAAAGGGGGTACTTCCCTTTACCAGTGAGGATCATCTTTTGCCAGATCTCTGAACACTTTGTGTTTGAGGAAGAAAAGGAAATGGTGCTTCTCTCTGGGTAATACTAGATAGGCTGTGGTTGTTTTGGACTTGCTGTTGATGAGATAATTCTACTGTTATTTCTGTATATAGAAGACCTAATGCTTTGCATTTTCTATTTATCTGAGAAAACATGCACATCTAGAGATGCACATGGTTAGGAGGAACTAGAATGCTGAGGGACAGAAACAAATGGAAACATTTTGTACAAGTTGTTTTTAGCTGTGACCTGAAATGCATTACCTAAGAGTTCTGCAAGGGTGAACTTGAAAACTTTTTTTTCTATGGTGATTTTATATAATCTAGTGACTGTTCAAAAAGCCTTTAAATTTCATTTTCTTGTACTTTCTTTATAGGTTGTTCTTTTGTGTGTGTTTTTTTTTTTATTTTTAGGGTTAAATGAAAGGGTAATGTGTAAAGTGGTTAGAACAGTGTCCCTCCTATGAGAACTCAGTGTTAGCTATAATTATTTCTATAAGGTTTCACACCACAATCATATGTTTTTTCCATAGCAATTGAAATTTACTTGAATTTTAATGGGTTCCCTGATACCATTTGCTACTGTTGGTTTGATTTACGTAAAAGGCCTCTCACATATTTGATGTCATGCAAGGTTTATCACCAAGCGTCTTTATTACACTTGTGTTTGAAAGTGCATTTTTGTCTTCTGTTAGTCTATTCTATCACATTCCAAGATAGAGAACTCTGTGTCAAAGATACTATTGAATAATGAAGAACCTAACTGCTTGGAGAAATTAGATGACCTCTCTAGAAATGAAGAAAAACCATCTTCTTTACCATCTTCTTGGACTAGAACTTGTATGTAGGTGAGTGTGTGCACACGCACATACCCACAGACACTCACAAAGATGAATATATACCTTTATGTGTCTTGCTCTCAACAAATTCTTTTTTCTAAGCTAGAGATAGCATGTCATAACCATTCTTTAACCTTTTAACTGAAGATTTTCAGTTTGCCAGTTAATGAAAAGGAAATAATATTCCCATTTAAGAGCTGGAATTCTAAGACAGGGAGTCATGGAATACTTCTAGACCTTTGCCTACAAGCCAATAGTGGATGATTCCCAGTTTTACTCTCCTAGAGGTGACTACCTTCCATGATATGAACAAAATCATGGAAGATAATGTACCTGATACATTCTGTATGACTCAGGGAAGAACCTAACCATAATTATAAATAGGTCTGCTTTTTGAAAACATAGGTCCTGGTGGTGTAATGGGCAGGATATAGAAAGCATGGACCCAGCCACAGGTCCTATCATCCTTGCCTTTTACAAAGATTGCCTTCTGTTTATAGAAGCCTATTTGCGAGTCTGCCTTGGTCATCAGGCAAACTGCCTTATTTATTTCCTGGTTGTTTATATAACCAAGGAACCAGGCTACAGGATATTTATACTGTTGTCTATCAAAGCATTCACTGGGAGAGGAGATAAGCAATGCATATGCCAAAAATATTGTGGCTTACAAAGTAGGAATGCACATGCAAAAGGTCATTGCATTACCAGGTCACAAGTAAATGATTCTGTAATCTTGAGCGACTGACGCAACTCATGTACATTGATTTCACCTTCCTCAGATGTTAGAAACATCGTTCTTTGCTGTTTCACTATCAGTCTGAGCCCAAAGTGCAGTCACATCTCAGATAAAAAGGGGCCGAAGCAAAGTCTTGAGTTGGATCCTCCTGAGAGCATCCAGAAGAGTTTGTTCCTGTTTCCAAAGAACTGAGGAGTGTATTGAGCCAAACAAGGATACAGTTCTAGATGTGGAGGGTAGCGAGGAGGGGCCAGATTTTTCTAGGTAGAAACAGCAAAGATGCATCTGCTTGGGTGTGTGGATGCCACAGTTTCTGTAACCCAGCTGCTGCCCAAAGTAGCTTCTGAATGAAGATCGGTCGTCTGCTCCCCTAGATAGGACAGCAAGCCGAGGTGAGCAGAGGCCCAAGCCCCAAGCTGCCAGCTCCCAAGCTCCTTCAGCACCACCTCAAGTCTGTTCTCTATGCCCTCTGCCTTCGGCACCACCATTCTAGCCTTATTCTGGAGTGAGGTCAGGTGAATTCCTCAGAGTCCATAGATTCCAATGGCATGCTGGTGACACTGACTTTATGCAGTTGAATCTGCTTCAGGGGCTGCAGATTTAATAAGACTGCATGAGTTCAAAGCCTTTCACTGTCTCTTGACTTTGGTCTTGTCACTTATCTGACCTAATGCCAACTTTCCATGTTCCAGTCTCCCATCCCTTTTTTAAATTTATTTATTTATTTATTTATAATTAATAGTGCTCTGTGTTTTAGCTATTTGTCTATGGCTGTGTAATAAATCACTTCCAAATAGTGATTTTTTAAAAAATATATTTTTATTGATTTCAGAGAGGAAGGGAGATGGAGAGAGAGAGAGAGAGATAGAAACATCAATGATGAGAGAGAATCATTGATTGGCTGCCCCTTGCAGGCCCCACACTGGGTACTGAGCCTGCAGCCCAGGCATGCGCCCTGACCGGGAATTGAACCGCGTCCTCCTGGTTCATAGGTCGACGGCTCAATCACTGAGCCACGCCAGTTAGGCTCCCATCCTTTTTATTAATCTGCTTATTTTCCACATTATCAGCCCTACTCCCTGCCACCACCTAATTATAACAAACTGCTAAAACCAAGCTCCTTTGCTCTTTTGTTCATAATCTCCTCAAAAGTCACTCAAAATATCATGGAAGCAAAATAGAAGTGCTTAAAAATATGTATATATATATTTTTGGTAGGGAAAAGCCTGATGATGACTTACCTCTAGGATGGCCTATTTGCCACTTGATGTAATTCTTCCTCCTGCCAGGGGGACGGTACAGGTAGGATTTTGCCCAGATGCAGGTTGGCGATTGTGTTTAGCGCTGCCCGCCTGAGTCAGCATTGCTTAAGCAAACGAAGGCAGATGTCCTTGAGGAATGGTCATGGAGGCATGGATAGCATCCACATGGCGGGAACCTTACAGGTTACCTCTGGCCCAGCCACATGCCTCCAAAAGAAAAGGTCCCTTTCACTCTTAGACTGTAAGCTTCAAGGGCACACATCTCTGTCGGGCTGCATTAATTCCCGTGCCTCACATGCACGGGACGGAGCCTGTCCCACTGGAGGTGCTCCGTAAGGCCGTTCATTTCAGTTCCTACCTGATGAAGTTGTTGCTCTAGTACTGGATTTCAAAAAGGCTCTTCTCCATTAAATAGCACAGCATCCAACGGGTACTGCAGAATAGATTTTGATATGCTCATTAAAACACACGAAAAAGAATGATCATTGTTTCCATCATGGGGCTTTGAATGAACATGAGCTTCTGAGGGCTGTACATGTGTCAAAGAGGACAGAATTAGGCGAAGTAGGAATATCTCCAAAGTGAAGGGTAGTTGATAAAGAGAAAATTTAGTTTTTTTTATTATAGAAATGTTAAAATTGATACAGTTTCCTATTTATCTGAAATACCTACTGTTTTCTTAGGCCCTTGATATGTTATTCCTAAAAAGGGGGGCAGGGGTTAGACAAGATAAAAAAAATCCCTTCCAAATGTAAAAAGTTATAAGACTATGATTATGGATGATCAAAAACTGTAATAAATAAATAAATAAATAAATAAATAAATAGCCCTGACCAGTTTGGCTCAGTGGATAGAGCATCAGCCTGCAGACTCAAGGGTCCCAGGTTCGATTCCTGTCAAGGGCATGTACCTTGGTTGTGGGCACATCCCCAGTGGGGAGTGTGCAGGAGGCAGCAGATCGATGTTTCTCTCTCATCGATGTTTCTAACTCTCTACCCCTCTCCCTTCCTCTCTGTAAAAAAATCAATAAAATATATTAAAAAATGAATGAATGAATGAATAAATAAATAAATAAACAAACAAACAAACTGAGGACTTTATTCTCTCTCTTGGGAATGGGTCTAGCCCTGGAACAAAGGTTATTACGCTGAAGTCTATTACTGTACAGCCTTGTCTCTCCGAATCCCTAAAACTGTGCAAAAATCTTGTATATATGCAGTTTTTTCCTTGAGAAACAAGGACCCAGAGTTTTCATTAAACTCCCATGGTAATCTGAGACCTCAAAAACGTGATAAGCCACTGGATAAGCCACATTTGAGCCTGTCTTCTTAAAAGGCTCAGCAGGACGCTTTCTAATGTCGAGCATTATGCTAAACAGTTTATACATATTACATCATTTACTAGTAACCTCAGCTTCACAATATTGCTGTTTTCTTCCAGGTTTTGCAGCTGGCAAGTAGTGGAGCTGGAGACCAACCCAGGCTGACCCAGAATGCCAAGCATTTATTCATTATGTAGAACTACCTGCATTTTCAGTAGATAGAACATTTGCCCCAAACCAGAGGCTCTTTGGTCTTAGCCATCATTTCCCCTTTAGATCATCTTTTATGTTTGTACTAGAGTCCCAGTGCATGAAATTCATGCACTGGGGGAGGGGGGGAGTGGGGGAGGAGGAGTCCCTCAACCTGGCCTGTGCCCTCTCAGTCCAGGAGCCCTTGGAGGATGTCCAACTGCCGCGGAGGCGGGAGAGGCTCCCGCCACCACCACTGCACTCCGTGAGCCTGGCTTCTGGCTGAGCGGCACTCCCCCTAGGGGAGTGCACTGACCACCAGGGGGCAGCTCCTGCGTTTAGCGTCTGCCCCTTGGTGGTCAGCACACTTCATAGCGACTGGTCATTCCACTGTTCGGTTGATTTGCATATTAGCCTTTTATTAAATAGGATAGTAACTGGTTCCTGAGCATCTTCAAGCCTCACCACACCATACCCAAGCAGCATGCCCCTCTGCAACCAGCCTTCTAAAGCACGGAAGCAACCCTCTCCTGACCATTCACCTTTGTTTTTTTTTCCCATTCTACAAGTAGGCAGCAGTAAGCATAAATGTCTATTCTAGACCCAAATCTGGCCACATGGCACAAATGGACAAGCCATACATTTGGAGAGACTCCAGGAAATCCAACCCAAGCACTGAATGGCCCTGGCCCTGTTCCAAAATTCTACTGATCTTCCACAAATTGTGATTCCAGACACGTTTATACCTTGGCCTCCAGGATAATGGAAACCAAAAAAGAGACTGAGATTAACATGTCAGCCCAGCTGGGCCCACAGTGTGGGCCAGCGATTACATTGGAGCTGATTGCCTCTTGGATCACCTGAGTGTGGCACACCTGCGCGGCAAAAGGGACAGCAAAAGGACAAGAAAACAACCCAGAGCAGCTTCCTAAAGCTCCTCAGCTCAGGGTAAACACAGGGCGCTACTTGACAATAGCAACTAAGTGGTTAATGAACAGCAGGAAAACTTAAAAAATAAAATTAGGTGCCTAGTGGAGATCAGCATTCTGGTAAGCTTTGTAGTTCAGTGACCACTGCCATCGCTCAGCACCGATGGAGGCTGGAAAGACAAGCAACATAAAGCATTGCTGTGGCCGGCCTGAGAACAGCATATCACCCAAGCCTTCTCACCTGCTGCAGATTCGGAAGGACGGGGAGCCCGCCTCACCTGTGGACGGAGAAAAGGCTGTCCCCAAGCAAAGATGGTACCTGAGAGGCCATCCGCTTTGTGGTATCATGATGGGCATTCCAAACAGGAACCTGAGACAACTAAGTGACACTGAGGACCAAAGTCAGAAGTAGGGGCGGCATAAGGGATTAAATAGTGTGGGAATCGAGACACTGGCAAGCTCCTCGCTTTCTTCTTTCTTATTCTTTGCAGACCCAGCCACCGATAGAAGCCGCTCATTTCCCCTGAAGTGACCTGTTGTTTTCTGTGCTCTGAAGATGCCGATTTCAGTGTCTGCGATATTACACCCTTGAGTCTTGCTGGGCTTGGAACTGAGAGCTTCAAGCAAGTGGATACCTTTCCTTCTTCTGGAAGGCAGGGCCACGTTGAGATCATGTCAGCAACATTACCCTTCCTGCCAATCTGCGTCATAGCTCAGAGAGGCAGCTGGTCAAGTGAACAAAACATGGACAGCCATGGAGGAGCTGTATTAAACATTCGCTTTACATTTTTATATCTCGGCACCACACTATGGAGATAGGTTCCTTCCTTACACGACTCGCCACCTGCTTTGTCATTGTTGCTTTCCTTGACTACCTTCTCCAAGAACTTATAGACTTCGTGAGGACAGTCTTCCTCATCATTGCATCCCTCCTACAATAAAACATTCTGGAAGTAATGAATGGAGAAAGTCAATGCAGAAAGGTCTTCTGGTCTGTGTTATAAGAATAGTGAATTCTTACCGGGTTAATAAAATGTGGGTTGAATGGCTCAGGAGTTCTTAATAACCAGTGGTCGCACCAGAATTTATATTATGTGCAAATGCTATACTGAATGTAGTTATACATTCTAGGATAAGAATAAGCATTCAGGCCTCGGTGGCTAACTGCTGTTTTGTCCTCCAGCTCTTTTGTTTTCCTTTGAGTAACTCTAAGCCAGTTTTACTCTGGGAAATTGCCCTCCCCCCCATCCCCACCCCACCTCCCTCAGTCTCAGCCCTGTCCTTGCCTTCCTCCCCCTGGTGCAGCAGCTGCAATGCTAGCATGGGACTCTTAGTTCCAGCAGAGAACTGCCTTCCTGGAGCCATGGGCTTTGTTCAGCCACCGTTGCAGTCAGTCCTGTAAGAGGGGTGTGGAGTGTGAGCATGTCCCTTTTTTGGTTTGGAGAGAAGTGATCTCGGGCTGTGGAGGTCTCTACACTGAAGCCAACACAGGTGGGGGTGGTGAGGAAAAGGGAGAGAGAGACACCATCAGAAGCAAGAAGGCACCACACTTATTTTTTTCTGTCAACTGCCACCAAAATAACTCTTCACTGGTCCAGAGATTGGGTGTGTGACTTAGCTTTTGTATTTGTAAAAGAACGAGATCATTTAGATGGCTCCTAGAGGAAGTGAAGTTTGGTACATCTTGGTCCTGTTGGTACGATCGTTATTTTATTGGACTGAGATCTCTGCCTAGATATAATGTTGGAGCTTTTGGAGCCACAGGTAACTCAGAATGCATGTAATTAATCTCTTTTGTACCCGACCGCTCCCTATGAAGAGAGCTGGTAGGACTCGTTTGTTCATTCATTCAATAAACATTTATTGGGCACCTACTAGGTGCAGGCATATATTTTCTCCAAGCTTTATTTTTAGACTTTTTTTTTTGGAACTGTTTTGCATATTACGGGGCTTCTGGACCAATGCTGGTGTTCCTTCCTCAGAAGGACCCCACTGTGTCAAAGCAACACCCTTAAAACATGCATCTGAAGCAGAGCATCATTCATTAGTGTTACGCAATCCTGAGGTGCCAGCCACGTGCCAAGCATGAAGGTTAACAGGGACGAATGAGACACTGAGGCATCACTGCCCAGAAAGAGGAGGCTGCCCTGGAAATAAGCTAGTCCATCGCAGGGAGCCACAGTGGAACCCCGATGAGGGAGTGACCAGTTCTCCTTGGAGAGGGGAATCCTGGAAGTGCTTCCTACACAGGAGTTGAGTCAGGGCAGGAATGTGGACTTCGAACAGACAAATGAAGCTTCGGGGAGCGGGGGGGGGGGGGGGGGGGGGGGGGGGGGGGGGGGGGGTGTTCCAGAGTCAGTCACCTGAGCGAAGGAAGGGGGGAATGAAACAGCAAAGCTAGTTCAAAGCACTGCAAAGGCTTTGATAGGACAGGGGTGTGGGGGGTGTGTGAGATGGGGCTACAGAAGAGGTAAGACCAGAAAAGGAGGCGGGGTAAGGCCATGAATACCTACTGAGAAGCTTGGATTTTCTTCCTACAAGGTGACACTGAGTCTCTAAAGTCTTTAAAGAAAGGGGACAATGTGATTAGGTTTAATTGTAGGAAGGCATTTCGAAGGTATATGGCCCAAGGGCCGGATGTCTAGGAAAGTGAGGCAGGGAGACCAGCCGGGAGACCAGGTCATCTGGGCAAGAGGTGCAGAAAAATTCCATTAAGGCAAGGGTTTGAGGATGGAGAGAAGGTTGTGGTGAAAAGACAGAGTGGACACACGGACATGCTGTTACAGGACTTGGCCACTCAAAGCAGATCAGAGAACCAGTAGCATCAACACCACCTGGAAGACATGCAGGGTCCCAGGCCCACCGCAGACTCACGGACTCAGAATCTGTGGATTAACAACCCCCCCCCCCCCCCCCCCCCTCGTCCAGGCCACTCACTGGCACATTGCAGTCAGAGAAACACTAGCCTGGGTACTCAGGATTCAGGGGTAAAGAAAGATTCAGAGATGAGGAAAGCTGAG
Organism: Myotis myotis; assembly: GCF_014108235.1. NCBI lineage: Eukaryota > Metazoa > Chordata > Mammalia > Chiroptera > Vespertilionidae > Myotis > Myotis myotis. The sequence continues at coordinate 21,847,586 of NW_023416314.1, read as the reverse complement.
GTCCCTCATGGAGTCTACACTCTATCAGGGGAGGCCGATTTGCAACAATAGTTCCAGGGTTAGCAGTGGATGATGACTGTGACAAGTGCTAGAAAGGGGACATGCGGGGGACCAGAAGACCATGCAATAGCATAAAAGGATTTTAACTGGGCTGTGGGTCCAGTTAAACGGTTCCCCGGGTAAGTTAAAGCGGCACGCAGAGCGAACCCAGAGAAGCAGGTGGAAAGTTGTATGTGCGAGGGGGTGGGGAGGAGCCTTCCATGCGGAGACCAGGACTAGATCCAGCTGGAAGGACACTGGGACTTTGGAGGAACTCAGAGAGCTGGAGCGAGGAAGAGCCTGTCATGTGGGGCCGGAGGTCAGAAGGGGCACCAAGGCAGCCTTCCAAATCACGCCGAAGATTTTGATTTTTATCTTAAGAAGAAAACGAGAGAAGGAAGCCCAGAGCAGTGTCAGGCAGGTTGTACATCAGAAGAGAGCCGGCAGCCCTTCCTGGTGTTCCTACCACCACCCGTTCATTAGTGGAGACGATTGCTCTAGGCTTTTTTTTTTTTTTTTCCAGTTTTGGCTCCATTTAAGAAAGTTCTATTGAGCTCATACTCTGTATTAGGCCCTATCTCGGCAGAGGAGGGATATTAAAATATTTAAGATGTGATCTCTGCCCTTAAGGAGAGTAGAGTTTAATAATGACATTTTGCTGCTTTAAGCTTAAAGAAAAACCAAGCACTTCCAGGTGATCATGCCCTATGTCTTCCCTCATAGACTGCTTCGGAGCCAGTTTTCTCTCGTCCTGTTTTTATAGGTTTAGTTTTTTAGTACAAATGTACATTTTCTTGGTTTCAGGCCATTCTTCCAGCTTGCTACATCTTTTCAGGTCTTGTTTTCAGTCGTCAATTTACTCCCTCTCTCTAACAACGTTATGCCACATGCAGACTTGATGAGCAGGTCTTCTTTTTGTTAATTGAAGACCCTACTTAAAACATTGGTGACAGGTCTCAGAGGGTTCTTAAGCCCCCTAGTATGGCCGTAGTAGAAACACCCTTCTGGGTGATTATTGATTGATTAATCAATACAGGTTGGGTACCATACAGTATTTTTTTCCTGGCAGGCGTCTCCCTATCTTGTAGCAAGAGATAAGTACACTATTGATGGGAACCCACGCAACTGTGAACACCTATGTCGAAATGCCTATGAGTTGAATTTTAATTTTGTTACATCTCTACTGTCAGCATGGGACTGCTGTTTTACTCATCACCGTATTCCCCACCCACGTACAGCGTGTTGCGTATGGTGGCCACTCAATAGGCCAGTGATGGCGAACCTTTTGAGCTCGGCGTGTCAGCATTTTGAAAAACCCTAACTTAACTCTGGTGCCGTGTCACATATAGAAATTTTTTTGATATTTGCAACCATAGTAAAACAAAGACATATATTTTTGATATTTATTTTATATATTTAAATGCCATTTAACAAAGAAAAAATCAACCAAAAAAATGAGTTCGTGTGTCACCTCTGACACACGTGTCATAGGTTCGCCATCACTGCAATAGACATTTGCTCAGTGACAGCCTGCAGAGTTTCTATGGACTTGCAGAAATTGTACAAACCAGCCACGCTATTTGATACATTTCAAAGACTGAAATGTAAAGTTTATCCCTTCTGGTGTTTCCCAGGTCTGTGGCCAGTTCCCAGAGTAGGTTCCGCAGTGTCATATGCTCTGCTCTCTGTAACATCTCCTGGTACTCTGTGCAAGTTTTCCATCTCTTTAGTTTATCCTAGGGATTCTGCAGTGAAATCAAGAGAAAAGATCTGTGTCACTCCTTCTATACATCACTGATCCCAATTTAACAGGGAATGTCAAAAGGGTATGCCAACTAGAATTCCATTGGATTGTGCCAATAGAGCTCTAGTAAACAGGTATACCAAATACAACAGACACCATAGTTTAATTTGGCAAAGCTCTTTAATAACAACCACCAAAAAATTCTCCTTTCGGCTGTTAATCATCTAGGCATATTTGTAGTTTTCCATACTATTCCTGGTGATCTCACTTTTTTTTTTTTTAACTAAACTATGGGTACCACTCATTTTGAGAAATTTGCTTTCATTGATTCTTCACTACCTTGACTTTTCCCCCCTCTTATTGTATCTAAATTTCTGTCAGTTTGGCAAAAATACTTAGTGACACTTACTGAAGCTTTTCTACATCCCACATCCTAGTTCTGCAACATGGACTTCACAGGCGTTATCTTATTTAATCCTCTTCTATAAGAAGTACATACATAACTAACTAACTCTGCTTTATTAAAAAAAAAATCAGAGATTGGGGAGGTGAAATTATCCACACATTTGTGTTGGTTTCTCGCCCTCCTTGGGAGGAGAGCTGATTTGCAGGGCTCAGGGTTTGAATATGGCCTCGTTTCAGAGCCCAAATTCTTAGCCCAGCACACGCAACTTTGCAAAGGGCCCGAGACCTGGAACGCCATGCTGGAAGGCCCTCTGAGCTCCTCTTGCTCAGAACAGGATGTGTGCTTGTGGCCCTGATTTGCTATGTCACTTTCCGGGCAAAATAAATCTCCCAGTGGAAAGCAAAAGGCAGGAAGGGGAGATGGTGGAGTGGGAGATGGGGGATATAACTCCGGGATCCTCGGAGAGAGCTTTCATGTCTGGAGCTGTGGAACCGAATGGATACATTTCTTAACCTACATTAACATATTTCTTTCTTTTTTTTTTTTTTAATATATTTTATTGATTTTTTACAGAGAGGAAGGGAGAGAGAGATAGAGAGTCAGAAACATCGATGGGAGAGAAACATCAATCAGCCGCCTCCTGCACATCTCCTACTGGGGATGTGCCCACAACCCAGGTACATGCCCTTGACCGGAATCGAACCTGGGACCTTTCAGTCCACAGGCCGACGCTCTATCCACTGAGCCAAACCAGTTTCGGCCATTAACATATTTCTTCATCAATAAAATATTTGTTTAATAATCGAGTGAGGTTGGGATCTAATTTTAGTTTTAACTGCCACCAACTAGCTATATGGCCATAGGATTTTTTTTTTCTTGAACCTTTATTGAGTGCTAACTCTGCCTTTTTTTTTTTTAGGACAAACATTTCAGGCAAAGGCATAGTAGGAGCAAAGGTGTGGTGAGTTCACTGAGCAGAGAGTGGGACAATGTGGGAACTGTTTAGGTTCATGCTGGAGAATCCATGAGACTAAGATTCTAAACTTTTCTTTCTTTCTTTCTTTCTTTCTTTCTTTCTTTCTTTCTTTCTTTCTTTCTTTCTTTCTTTCTTCTTTCTTTCTTTCTTTCTCTCTTGCTCTCTTTTTTTAAAGAAGCTTTTTATTGATTTCAGAGAGGAAGGCAGAGGAAGAGAGAGATAGAAACATCAATGATAAGAGAGAATCCCTGATGGGCTGCCTCCTGCACACTCCCTCACTGTGGATCGAGCCTGCAACCTGGGCATGTGCCCTGACCGGGTATCGAACCGTGACCTCCTGGTTCATAGGTCAATGCTCAACCACTGAGCCAGGCCGGCCAGACTGATTCTCTTTGTCAATATGAAAAATTATTTACCTTTCAATAACACAGAAAATAAAAAAATCAGTAAGTTTGTACTTCCACCAGCGGTGAAAACATGAACACCTGAGCAGTGTGAAATGAAACCAGTTTTAGAGAGAGCATTTTGCTGAAATTGAGAGTAACCTGTGGGTACATAAGCCGTACACAGGAAGCACGAGACATGACGATTGAGGGGGACACACAATGTCACCAAAGGGGAAAAAAAGAGGCAATTATTGGGAAAGTGACAGAAGCATAAAAAGTACACGAAATTAGCTACGTCAGTTGTGAAACTGAAGTCACAGTGCTCTGTGTTTGGGGGCTGCAGTCACAAAGACTAAGAAAAAGAATAAAAACCTGCATTTTCATGACTGAGTCATCTGTGCCCCTCGGTCCCCCATTCCCTCCACCAGCATTTCACTCTCCTAAGCCTCTGTTGAAGGGTTCTCTTGATTCATTTGAAAATGAGGATGGGTGAGGGAGTATTGTTTTCGCCTGAGCAAACCAGATGTGGTGGGCTCCCGGGAGTAACTGTGGTTTTTTTGCTCCGCTCATGTAAAAATAACTCAGGGACGCTGAAATTATTTTTAAACGTGTCTTAAAAGTCGAGGAGAGGAAGGCTTCAGAGCCATGAATGAGATGAAAGGAAAAGCTGTGCCAGGCAAGGTGAAAGTCAAGATCAACTGGAGAAAGCCAGCGTCGCCCGAGAGGTGAGCGGGAGAAATGTCCCTGACTCGCAGTTACCGAGCCGGGTGCTAAGCCTGCAATGTCTGCTCTGTCAAAGTCATTCCATTAAAACTTAAAATGAGTCTGCAACTAGAGGATCTCACCCCTTATAGGAGCCTTATGTAATGTATGCCAATGTGCACCTGAATTATTAGGCTTCTCTTCCTTGCCCCCGCCCACCCCCTCTCCACCTCCCAAAGCTGCTTTTAATGAGTAAAGCTTGTGAAAGCCTAGAGGTTTCTAAAATAAATGTGTGTCTGAGAACATCTCGAAGGAAAACCTGAAGAATGGCGCTTTGAGAGCCAGAAGAGGCTGAGCAGAAAGGACCCTGGATGGAGACCGAGGATTGCTGGGTCTGGCACTGGGTTGGCTACTTACTTTGGACGGGCCCTAGCAAGCCACCTAGCCTCCTGGGGCTGAGGTGCTGTGTCCCAGTAGGAAGAGTTCAGAAACAAGGGTCATGGGTCCCAATCTTGTCATTTATGAGCTATGTGGCTGGGCTGGCAAAAGTTTTCATATTTGGGGGCTTGATTCCTTATCTATAAAGTGGGGGAAGCGATCGATCTGGTCCATAGGGTTGTTGTGAGGGACAGATGAGAAAGCGTTCGTGAAACGTGCTCTGCAGAATGTAAAGGGCAGTAGACAAGTGGGCCTCTGCCGCCATCACGTCCTCCATGTATCTTTGCCTCTCAGAATACTGGGATGATCAATGAGAGCTCAAAAGGCATTTATTACAGAAAGTCACAATCCACTGTAGCAAGCAAGGACACACACATTGATTCTGTTGATAAAAGCAAACGTAAACTAATCAGAAGGCCAGCCTCACCTGGGAGATGTGTAAATGGCTGGGAGGAGGGAGTGCCACACCAAAGCCTTTGCTAGATTATGGGGTGGGGGGATGCTCACTAGGATTTAAGAGGCGTAAGATGACTGAAACTATCACACAAAAAGGAGATCTTCTCGTTCCACTTGAACTATAACGTGATTTTGTTGTTGGGTACAATGTCCCCTTCGCGAGACTCTGAAGTCAGTAGCCAGGGCTGTGCAGCAGAAGTTTTCCACCCAGCAACAGGATGATGTCAGCGGTCTGGAGGACGACCAATCAGCAGGCAGAATGAATCAGAGCGAGCTGGGATTTTGCTCAACGGTCTCCTAGCAAAGCAAGCTCAGCTCTGAAGTGCAGGAGCTATTTGCACTTCCTCTGCACTTAAAGCCGAGACCGAATGTCTCCTTGCTGAAAGGGTACGAATGGGTGTGCAAGCAGTTAAGATTATTTGCATCCAAACAGCCAGCCCTAGGGGTAAAAAGAGGCATATCTGGTGCTTTTCTGCGAGAGTTACTTTGCAATGAAAATTTTAGCATTAATACATATTTTAAAGGCTTGATTACACATCATGCCTTATCATTGTTTGAAACCTGTTCTGTTCCATGCATTATGGGGCAGTTGGGCAGCTCTAGGCACATGAGCTACATATACACTTCAATACTGTACCTTATAGAATTTGAACTTGCTTCTGATGGTTCCTGTCTTCTCTGTAATGACAAGCAGTCTGGAAGCCAACAGCTGTTTCATTTCTGGGTCAAAAGCTCTAATTCCACTAAGATGTGTTTTGTGCGTGCTTTAAAAATAAGTCTAAGCGGGAAGGTTATGATGTAACTTGGAGGTATCACCTCTTGGTGGTGGTGGTGGGGGGGTAAAGCTTTGTAACATTTCAGAGAACCTGCGGTTATGTCCTGACACTTAGTCAGTTTTTTTTGACCTAGTGGACAGTGACAGCCGTGCTGGAAAGGGGCTGAAAGAGTTAAACAGCCTATTACACATCCCCGGCAGGTTCTTACCTCTCCAGCCTGCCACACTGACAAGACAATGTCTGCACGAAGGCCAGAGGCAGTGTCTCCTCTGAGTGGTGACAACAGGTCTTTCCAAAAGAAAAGACTCTATAAACAAAGAGGGAGTGACTTTCCATCGTGTGGTGTCTGAGTCGTTGGCTGGTTTCAGGAAGCACCAAGGATTATGATTTCTGCTGCAACCTCTCTCTCCTGCGACAGCTTCTTTCTTGACTGAAGGCCTCATTTTCCTCATAACTGGGATGAAAACAGAGTTGACAACAGCGAGGTAGTTTGGGCTAATGAGGGACAGGCCTTTCTGAAATACTGAGAAGACTGACTTAGGGAACATACTTTAGAGAAAAGCAGACTTAATATGTCCAAAGATTGATGACGCGCTGGAGGGGGGCAGGCAGGTTCTGGAGTTAAGGCTCACTCGGGTTTTACAGTCCAGCTCCAGGATTTACAGGCTCTGCCCTCTGGCCAAATCTCAGTTCCCCAGGTGCACACTGGGCCAAGCTTAGCTCCAAGGATGGCTGTGAAGATAAAGATACACAATCTCTCACCCAGCACGGGCAAAACACACTGCAGCTCCTCAATAATTCATAGACCCTCCATTCCCTTGAAACTGGAAATAAACAACTTGTTGGCAAATAGAAATCCCGGAGGGACCAGCTTTCACAAACACGGAGGGGTTGTAATTAGCATGTAAAAGGATTGCTTCCAAGCCTTGAAAGCATAGTTGTTCTTTCCAGGCTCTTAGGCAGACCTGGAAAGCCTTGTTTACACGCCGGCATTAATTGGCTCGGCAAATCCTCACTGCTAGGGCAAAATTAAATTTCAGCTCAGGCTCTGTTTGAATGACCCCAAAACTGCAAACGAAGGTGGCATTAGTGTGGTCTGAGTTTCACTTTTCTGGGAGCTTGAGACGAATGCAATGGGCCTTCTAGTCTATATATATAAAAGTCTAAGTGACCGAATGACCGGTCACTATGATGTGCACTGACCACCAGAGGGCAGACACTCAATGCAGGAGCTCCCACAGCCAACCTCCCGTGGCCCCTGCCCCCTGCCAGCCCCCTCTCCCCCTCCCCCCGCCCGCCAGCTGGCCTGATGGCCCCAATCAGGGCAGCCAACCTCCTGTGGCCCCTCTCCCCTGCCCACCAACCTCCCGCAGCCCCTCCCCCCACCAGCCAACCTCCAGTGGCCAGGTCAAGGGACCCCACCTGTGCACAAGTTGGTGCACCAGGCCTCTAGTCATTCTATAAAGCCCTGGCATGCTTCACCAGAAAGATGTAACTGAAGTATCTGAACCCACCCTGTCACCATCCCCCTCCCTCATCTGAACTTCCCTCTAGGGGACCTGCTCCTGGTCCCCAAAGGGGTTTAGAAAAGCTTTCTGGAGACTGGGGCAGAAGTGGGTAGGGATGTGAAAGCCCAGGGCAGGTTCGAGGTCAGAGCAGCTGTGATGGCCAGAGGGGAGGCAGAAGGAAGTGGTGGGAGATGTACTTCCTGGGCGAGACCCAATCAGCTATTTTAGACTCCAGTTCCTTATTAGTCAGCAGTCAAGAAGATGTGGGACATGGTAACATTTTATTATTTCCTTTCTCCTGAGAAATACATTTGTTGTATCAGATTAAATGCCTTGTTCACGCAAAGCTTACTGCCTCACGGAGGAGGGATGGGGAAACTGCCTCTTTTCCTCTACCCACGTCCCAGAGATACACTGATCGCTGCGGGCAGGCTCAGGGGTTTGTGAACCATGGCTCCACATTGGGACAGCAGGACAGAGATGCTGAGGAGGGAAACAATGCCACAGAAAGTTGAGATCTCCTCGCAGCACTTCAAGTCCAAGTGGAGAAGTTAGAAATAGGTAAATTTGTACCTGCAGCTTTCATTAAGCATCAAGACCTGACTGTTTCTTTAATGACTGCACCTTGGTATATAGGTCCTACCAGATTGTTATGTGTATTTGTTTAAGGGGGAACCGATTTATTTCCAGAGAAAGCCATTTTGTGTCAGAATAACCTGACATAGTGTTATGGGTTGAATTGTGCCCCTTCCCCCGCTACCACACAAAGACAGGTTGGAGTCCTAACCCAAGCACCTCAGAAGGTGCCACTATTTAGGAATAGGTTCATTGCAGATGCAGTTATTTAAGTTAAAATGAGGTCATACAGGAGTAATGTGGGTCCCTTAAATATAACTGGTGTCCTTACAGGAAAATGACAGTATGAAAAGGACAGACACATAGAGGAGAAGGCCATGTGAAGACAGGGGACTGGAATGATGCACGCACCAGCCAAGGGCTGCCCAAGATTGCCAGCAACCAGCAGAAGCCAGGAGGGGGCAAGGGTTCTCTTGGAGGTCTCAGAGGGAGCCTCCAGAGCTGCGAGGCAGTACATTTCTGTTGTTTTAAGCCACGTAATTTTTGGTACTTTGCAGCCCTAAAAAGCTAACATATACAGCAATAAAAAAATAATGACTGCTATCACTCCAGACAAGGTAAAGATGGCAGCTGTGAGATCTTGGACCAATTTCTCAACCTCTCTGGAAGAACTTTTCCTTATCTCTGAAGAATGGCTGGAGTAGATGACTCAAAAAGATGCTGAAATCCTTTGAGAATATTGCTGTTCTCTCTCAATATTTTATAGCTTTTATTCCTCTGATCTAGATCTTGAATCTTTCTCCATCTCCCCATCTGCACTTGCCGATAAGGTTCAGGGCCCACTCTTTTCTTGCCTGAAAATTGCAAAACTATTCTCCCCTCCAACCTACATATATCACACACGTGCCTGAGGGATTCCTGTAGACACCGATCTGATAACATCATGCCCCCACAGCCCTCTGCGGCCTTCCACGGACTACAGCACAATGTCGCAACTCCCTCCTGAAGTTGACATGAGGCTCTTCACGTCTAGACCAAACTTCTGCCTTCAGGCTTGTCTCCCACCAATGCCCTCCAAGTTCTTCTCACCCCACATTTTCTATTTATATATTGCTACACTAAAATACTGTCTCCTAAACAGCTGTGAACTTCCCTGTTCTAAAATCCTGCACCATCTACTCCCCAGAAACTTCCCCCTACTCTTTTATTCCCCCACAAGATAGTGAACAATTTGAAGGCAGGAACTGTGTCGTATTCATTGTTTTTTTTCTCTAATACCTAGACTTTCCTTAGCATGGAGTAAGATCTTGATAAGTATGAGTTAAAGGAAGGGATCCTTTATTCTTCAAGACCTACTTCAAAGGGTTTTCTTCCCCCTAAATGAATACCTGAACTGGGTGTTCCCTCGCAGCTCTCATTGCCCTGTGACAATTTTATGTCAATTTTATGTCAATTCTCCCAGCCATGCATCCTTTAGCTCAGTGCATGATGCTTTGCACATGAGTACTAAATAAATGCTTGTGGGGGTATATGGACAAGTACATAATGGGCATATTATTCTTGTAAATGTTTGTGTGCATTTTTTTTTTTTTTTTTTTTTGCTTATTTAGGGCAAAACTCTGAGTCATCTGCTGTAAGTGGAAAAGTTTAGCCTTACTTTGGTCGACTTGTCTTGTTTCCATGGACTGTGGCCATCGCAGTTTAGTTCAGTTGGCCAGAACGTGTGCCAAGGGTGGGCTTCTTGACTTATCCTGCCCTTACTTGGGGTAAGGCACAGCAAACTTTGCAGGCAGGGCCTCCCCTTTGCATACTCAGGAGATAGAGCAAGAAATCCAAAAGGACCAACTCATTAAGAGGGTCCGCAGCTGGGCGAGAGCGTAGTGGTCAGGACCTGGGAGGGCCTGTGGGTCCGTACAATGGGTCGCTCCTTTGGTCTGCCCCCTGTCTCCTTCTCCATGGCTAACTTTGGTCAACCAAGGCCTGTGGGTGGAGAGGAGATAAAGCCTCCTGGAAAGTGGCGCACATTGTTCTCCAGGCTGGTGTTCATAGCAAATGTCTCCCGGTGTGATCACATGTATATGACTGAAGTGAATTCTAATAATTCTGCAAGGTAGCTATTACTATCCCCATTTTCTGGATATGGACATTGAGGTGATGTGTGCAAGTTCCTAGTTAGTTAGGAGCAAAAACAGAAATTTATCTCAGGTCTGTTTGACTTCATAAACTTTGCTCTTGACTATGAAACATTCTACTTTCCCAGTCCATTGCAGCCTATCAAGTTGATAAATTAATTAACTAAACAATATTCATTTAAAACCTACTCTATACCAGTTGCTGTTGAAGGTCTAGGGGTAACATGCAAATCTATATATGTAAAAAGCTAGGGAGTGGAACATGGTAACGACCGGAATGACTGGTTGTTATGACGCCCACTGCAGCCAGCGAACTGGCCCAATTGGGGGGTGGGGTCAGCCGGTCAACCTCCCGCAGCCCCTCCCCCCAGTCAGTTCCACCCGCATCAGCCCCCCCCCCCCTCCCCACTAAGATCAGGGGCAGGGCTGGCCAGCCAACCACCCATGGCCCCTCCCCCAGGCCACTGGCCCCCAATTGCCCCCCCCACCCCAATTGGCCCGCCAGCCAATCATCCTCGGCCCCTCCCTCCAGCTGGCCCAGCCCTGATCAGGCCCCAATGGGGCAGGTGGGCTGGCCAACTTCCCACCACCATGTCCTCCTCTTGATAAGCCTGGCCCCAATCCACCCTGATTGGGCCCTGGGCTGGCTGGACCCCACCTGTGCACAAATTTGTGCACTGGGCCTCTAGTAGAAAGATAGAGTCACTGCCCTCATGGAGCTTACATTCTAGAGGGAGACACACTATAAAAACATAAGCAAATATTAGCTAATGGTAAGTGCTATGAAAACTAGAAAATATGGAAAAGGATAGAGAGTGTGATTGGCAGCCTCTGAGATGGTCCCTAATAGGTTCTGCCTTCTGATAGTCAGGTCCTGTGTGATCACCTGAGTGTGAACTGGACCTAGTGACTCACCTCAAACTAATAGAATATGGTAAAGACGAAAGGATGTCATTTCTGAGCTTGGGTTGCAAAAATACTTGTTAGTGGGCTTTGAAGTACTTTATGCCTGTAGGATTCAATGAGATGTACACATGACATTAAGTAACAATACATTAACTTACATGAAGTTATATTAGCCAACAATTAGTCCTAGAAACAAACCTGGGATTATAAAAATAGTCTTTAAAAAGAAGAACTCCAACTGTGATATAGCATGTGTTTAACTTCCTTGAGCCAGAAAACCAACAGATTTTATATCATCTGCCCAATTTTGTTTAATGTCTCTGCCTAGGTCATTCCAAGCCCTCAGTTCACACAGTGGGCCTATTTTGATGTTCCCCAATAACCCAGATTTCTGAGAGCTGAGTGTCTTAAAAGCTTGACCTTGACTTTTATGGATACTAAACGGCAACATTAAGGCTTTCAGGGAATATTTTTGCATTTTCTCTAGCTATAAAGAAGTATGAAATGAGAAATTTCTTCAATTAGATGAGGCCTGAACAAGAGTTTAAAAATTAAACATTTATGAATAATAAATATACAAAAGGTATAACCTCACTAGAAATTAAAAAGCACAAAAGAAACAATGAAATATAAATTTTCACCTTTCAAATTAGAAATATGATTCTTAATCTGTGGAGGAATTAGTGAAATGTGAAGTCTCAAACAACTCACGCAGGATAAATTAGTAGAGCAACCTTTCAAATGAAGCAGTTGGCCACATGTGTCAAGATTCTTAATCATATTCTTCCCTTTTGACCCAGTAACACTGATATCGTTGTAATTAGCTGGTTATTAATACTAGGAAAGGAGCAAAGGGAAGGCTAGATATGACAGGCATGTCATTTGGGCAGCTTCACCAGGAAGCTACAACTTTACACTCCACCGGGGCCCAACAAAGGGAAGGTAGCCTCATACAGCAAAGTTGGGGGGACTAAGGAAGGTGCTTCCTGTCAATCACACCTAAGGACAGAAATGTTTGGTTAGAATGGGTGTGGCCACTGGAAGGGTAGGGGCAGGGAGAAGATACATAACCTCCTCCAGCGGTTCTCAACCTGTGGGTCGCAATCCCTTTGGCGGTCCAACGACCCTTTCACAGGGGTCGCCTGAGACCAACCTGCATATCAGATATTTACATTACGATTCATAACAGTAGCAACATTACAGTTGTGAAGTAGCAACGCAAATAATTTTATGGTTGGGTCACAACATGAGGAACTGTATTTAAAGGGCCAGAAGGTTGAGAACAAACTGCAAGGAGTTCGGTATCTTTGCTCTCTGGGGATCTGTGTGACTCTGGGCTTAGGGGGCTCTTTGCCCCTGCTTTCCTCATTCGCCCACATGGCCCACAGCCTTGTGGACCCCACAGGACCAGTGGACTAACAGACTTTAACTAGCCTGATGCTGAACTGGACCCAGCTCGCACATGGAGCCATATGGACACTGGCTTTGCTTCCAGCTCTACTGACGCCCCTGCTACATTTCTTCTATGACTGGACTAAGTGAAATGGGACTTTGGAAACCCAGGGGTGTGATTCCACGGAAATAAAGCTTTCTGCAATATCTCATCCTCCCATGGGGTATCCCAAGAACCCCACTTCCACGGGTAACAACACCATAGTATCCTCAACCCTTCAACTATAGCTGGCACATTGTAGATAGTTAGTAAACACGTATAGAATAAATTCAATTAAATCTTATAGTCCTAATAAAGCCTGCAAAAGTAATATCAGTTATAAAAATGTACAAATATATTTATTGAAAAAAATATTTATGGAAACATTTTTTAATAAGGGAAATGGAAACACCCTGAGTGCCTACAATAAAGACTTGATTAAATAAATCCTAGAATACTCATTTGGTGGTATATTTTTCTGCCCTTAAAATGAGGCTATAGAAGAATTTTTAATAAGGTCCACTGTGGACAAAGATGAAGATACTAAATCGGGTACACTGTGGTCTCCAATATTCATATCGAGGAGGCACATCATAGCTGTACATAGGACCAAATAATGGAGGAAGCAATACTTCAATATATAAATAGTGGTTGTTTTACAAGTGACCTGTTTTCTTATTTATCCTGTATTTTAAATTTTTCCACAGTGACCTTGATTTACATTTACAGTTATGAAAATAGCAATATAAATACTCTAACAATAAATTTCAAATCTAAGGCTACAAAATTCAGACCATTAAACTATGAGTATGTATTGAACTGAAAATGTATACGCAAACCAACTAATAAAATTTTTGGCTTTCCCTAAATATTACAATCACACTAGTTTATCTTTTTTTAAAAATATATTTTATTGATTTTAGAGAGAAAGGGAGAGGGAGAGAGAGATAGAAACATCAATGATGAGAGAGAATCATTGATTGGCTGCCTCCTGCACGCCCCCTACTGGGGATCGAGCCCGCAACCCAGGCATGTGCCCTTGGCCGGAATCGAACCTGGGACCCTTCAGTCCTCAGGCCGATGCTCTATCAATTGAGCCAAACCAGCTAGGGTTAGTTTTCCTTTTTCAGTGCTTTAAACCAGGTGTCATGTGGAATAGCGGTGATGAGCATAGTCTCTAGAACCAGGCTTTCCCAGTTTATACCTCGTCTGTTACACTAATGTGGTTGGGCACCTTTGGTAAATTATTTAACCTCTTGAAATCTTGGTTTCTCCATCTGTAAAATAGGAATATTAATAGTATCTGTCCCATAGGATGATTGCATATATTAAATGAGAATAATATTTATAATGTAAAGCACTTAGAGCCATGCCTAGCATGTGGTGAGTGGTACTTGTGTTTGCTGTTGCCATAGTGTGACTTCTAACCAAGTACAGCTCTGTTTAGTGTCAAAGGTTTAAAATCCAATCCTTCTCCCTGGGCTCTAAGAGGAGAGACATGACAATAAGCCTTCTGTATTCTTTGGATGTCCATGTGTGCATGATTTATAGAAGAAATGACAAAGATGATGAACTGCACCTTAAATGTCATGGCTTTTTAAATCAAGCACTTTGAAATGTATTTTACTTTGGCACTTGAAGTTCTCTTGCCTTTGTATTGTTCAAAATAATACCAAGCTCTTTCAACCTTAATGGAGATGCAGGAAAACCTTAGAAGTTTTGACCCCTGGGCAATAGAAGGGTCTCTTGCTTTGAACACTGAATGGACATTTGGGGTCCAGATCATGCTCTTCCTCTACCAGGAAGTCTCTTGGCTCACTCCGCAAGATCAATTCCTCTCTCTTCCAAAGTCCCTGAGCCCTTTTTTTCAGAGCCCTTGACGACTGTTTCTCTTTCTATCATGTATTATGACCATTATGTGTGTGTGTGTGTGTGTGTGTGTGTGTGTGTGTGTGTGTGTGTGAAACAAGATCTTACATTTCATGTTTTATTCTTCCTGGTGGTAGAACCTGCATAGTAGTAGGACCTCAATTTTTTGAGTAAATGAAATAATAAATCATGTAGGTATTTAGAGGCGGGAAAAGATCTTAAAGATGTAACTTTAGAGCCAAAGGCTGGATGTATGGAGAGAGCCATATCTGCAGTCCAGAGAGACCTCTGTTTTAATCAGACTTTAACTCTCACAAGTGGAGTGATCTTGGGGAACTTAACTCTCTGATAATCATTGTCCTTATTTGTAACCATGAGGATAACAATACCTAGCTCACAGAACTGATAAGAGACTAGAAAGATAATTAATTTGCAAATGGCAAGTGAAAAACATTCCATGGCTTGGTAGCTGCTAAATCCATGGCATTGTGCTTACTCTTTTGTTTATCTTTCTTTAATCAACTTTTAGGATTTGCCCAAATACTGTGGCTGTGAAATGAGGACCTTTCCTAGGAGAAGAGTGAGGAGAGGAAGTAACATTGGCTGAGAATCTGCTATGTACCTGGCTACTGTGCCCATAGCTTTCCCCATGGAACTGGGTGGGAAAAATCAAATGAGCTGACATTGCGTTCTCATGTTTCAAACACTCTTGAGGGTTTTCTTGAGATCTTGCTCACCTTATTCCTAGGATATCTTGAGATAGTAGATCAGATCACCAGACTGAAAACCTCCAGGAAATGAGAGTAACATTCACCTCTGTGGGATAATGGGAACTCTGGTCACTTGAAATTCCCTCCATTATAAAGCTTTCAGAGCTAAAGGGCTAAATTGACTTACAGTCTTCTTGTGAATCCTGCAGGTATTTCAAGCAGGACAATTACCTGGCCAGTGCAAGATAATGTGTGACAGGCAAACTTCCTGGGAAGTAGGCTAACTCAGCACTCCTTTGGCCCATCAATGGCATTTTTAAAATTATGAGCACCCCTGCCTCCAAATGACAAGATTTTTTAAAGCAAAGGTAATAAGA
Organism: Myotis myotis; assembly: GCF_014108235.1. Lineage (NCBI taxonomy): Eukaryota > Metazoa > Chordata > Mammalia > Chiroptera > Vespertilionidae > Myotis > Myotis myotis. Next base: position 21,832,153 of record NW_023416314.1, on the reverse strand, counting down.
ATTCACCCCAGACCTACTCTGGCTCTTATTATTTATATTTTAAAAAAATGTACCCAACCAAGTCTTTTTTTAAATTGTTATTATCATTATTATTTTTTAAGGAAAGAAATATTAGTGAGAACCTTCCATGTACCAACATTATGTTGGGTGTTCCACCATGTTATCCCATTTTTTCTTCTCAATAGTTAAGCCAAATAATATTATCCCTATTTTACAGCAACTGCAAAGCAGTTTATTCACTTGCAGGATGCCTCACAACAACATAGGTCTTAAGTAGTAGAGCCAGAATCAAACTCTCCTTTTACTTTTTAAACCTGCAAGGTCAATGTTCTTAAATTGAACATCTCATTTTAAATTATTTTCAGAGTGATTAAAAAATACATACATCATTATTCATACATCTATTCATAATTTATTCATACAGCTCCCCAAAGACCAGGGCTTTGCCTTTCTAATCACCTCTATAGGCTCACAGTGGCAGTCAATAAATATTTGTTGAATGAATAAATTCATGTAATCAATCGCTCAACTGTTAGTGTCTACTGTCAAGTTCTGTAAGTTTTGTGAGAGACACAGTGATGAAAACATAGATTTCTTTTCCTAGTATATTATGCTAAACTAGAGGCCCAGTGCACGAAATTCATGCACAGGGGTGTGTGTGTGTGTGTGTGTGTGTCCCTCAGCCCAACCTGAACCCTCTCCAATCTTGGACCCTCGAGAGATGTCCGACTGCCCATTTAGGCCCAATCCCAGTGGGACACACACCCTGGCCTAAACCAGCAGTCGGACATCCCTCTCACAATCCAGGACTGCTGGCTCCCAACTGCTCGCCTGCCTGCCAGCCTGATCGCCCCCTAACCACTCCCCTGCCAGTCTGATCGAGGCCTAACTGCTCCCCTGCTGGCCTGATCACCCCCAACTGCCCTCCCCTGCCAACCTGGTCACCCCTAACTGCCCTCCCCTGCTGGCCTGGTCACCCCCAACTGCCCTCCCGTGCTGGCCTGGTCCCTCCGAACTGCCCTCCCCTGACGGCCATCTTGTGTCCACATGGGGGTAGCCATCTTGTGTGTTGGAGTGATGGTCAATTTGCATATTACCTCTTTATTATATAGGATTAGGGAAGAGAAATGTGTACATAGAAAACAATACTGCAAGTAATTATTTAAATAAGATAGGGACTGTAAGTTAAGAATTCAGAGGAGGAAGTGGGACATGGGAGGATAAGAGAGAAGCTTTAAGGAGGAGTGATATTTACATTGAGCTTAAATCCATAGGAAGAATATTGACAGGCAGCAGTCATGGCCATAGGGAGGGAGAGCAGGCAATGGGGATGGCTTCCCAGGAAATGAAACAGTCTGAGCGAAGTTTGGAGGCAGGAAAGAATCAGGTATGTTTGGGGACAAGGAGAAGTACAATTCTCCTAGCAAATAGAAAAGTTGAAGGGAACTTAAATCCAGGACTATGATTCTGGAACATGTTGCACAAAACCCAGAAGCCCATCCAAGGTTTAGTAAACAAGCTGTGAGTCACTGCAATGGAGGGCTGAGACATGAGCATCCAGAAGGCCCAGTGAGAGCTTGCTTAGCCACAGGAGGAAGGAGAGAGGACTCAGCTGTGGAATTAGCTACAGACAAGGGATGAAGCATGAAATTGATTAGTGTGTTGTTTCCAAAGCCACACACCCACAGTGTCTGGGAGGATTTTACCAAATTCTAGAAAATTAGGAGTTTGGAACCCTGGGTTCATTGGCTTGGGACTAGCCTGCCTCTGCATTTTTTTTTTTTAAATATATTTTATTGATTTTTTACAGAGAGGAAGGGAGAGATATAGAGAGCTAGAAACATCGATCAGCTGCCTCCTGCACATCCCCCACTGGGGATGTGCCTGCAACCCAGGTACATGCCCCTGACCGGAATCAAACCTGGGACCCTTGAGTCCGCAGGCCAACGCTCTATCCACTGAGCCAAACCGGTTTCGGCATGCCTCTGCATTTTGACTAAATAAAGAAAACTGGTGCTTCCATAAAATGAATGTATTTGTTTGGAAGAGCACAAGTCCTGAAGAACATCTGAATAACACAGACTGTGTTTAGCAGGTGGCATTCAGCCCCGTCCATGCCTCCTAAGCTTGGAGGTCAGAGCTGTTAGAAATCCTGGCTAAATTCTGCACCACACAGAACTGAGCTGCAACGGACAAACTGCACCTTCTTCGGGTGTCTGTGATGTCTATGCCAGCTCAACCCTCAGGTGGTTCCCTCCTGCCTGGACTAATGGAGGATAATGATAACAATTAACCTTTATTGAGCACATACTATACGCCAGACACTGCATTATTTTATTTAATGTAATCTTCCCAAGAACTCAATGCAGTGGCTTCTATTGTCCCTGCTATTGTATAATTGAGAAAATAAGGTTAGATTGTTAAAGTAGTCAGAGCTTGGACTCAAAGCCAGGTCTGTTTGTTGAGTTAATTGCATTTCATTGCAACCATAGGAAAATTTCTATTTAAGAAGATTTTAGTAGAAAGAACTGATTTTTAAAAAAATGCAAATTTCCTAGAATTTAGTGGAGTAGGAGGGAAAGTATCAGAATGCATAAGGGGCAGAGCCAAAGGTCAGCAAATGGAAGGAGATAATTACAAAAATAATGGTGATGCTGGCTTTTTCTCCTAGGGTGACAGATAATAGCTCCCCGCCGCCTTCCAGTCAGGTGGAGGTGGTGGCTTCAGACTGATTTC